>NC_080381.1:22634465-22873900 GCF_014773155.1 Arachis stenosperma
GCTGAGCAAGCTGAGAGTGGATGTTCAAACCTTCAAACAAAAAGATGGTGAATCCCTCTATGAAGCTTGGGAAAGATATAAGCAGCTGACCAAAAGATGTCCATCTGACATGTTTTCAGAATGGACCATATTAGATATATTCTATTATGGTCTCTCTGAATTTTCGAAAATGTCATTGGACCATTCTGCAGGTGGATCTATCCACCTGAAGAAAACGCCTGAAGAGGCTCAAGAACTCATTGACATGGTTGCAAACAACCAGTTCATGTATACTTCTGAGAGGAATTCCATGAACAATGGGGTACCTCAAAAGAAAGGAGTTCTTGAAATTGATGCTCTGAATGCCATACTGGCTCAGAACAAAGTGTTGACACAACAGGTCAACATGATCTCTCAAAATCTGAATGGATTGCAACATGCATCCAACAGTAATAGAGAGGCAGCTTCTGAAGAAGCTTATGATCCTGAAAACCCTGCCATGGCGGAGGTTAATTACTTAGGTGAACCTTATAGAAACACCTATAACTCATCATGGAGAAATCATCCAAATTTCTCATGGAAGGATCAACAAAAACCTCAACAAGGTTTTAATAATGGTGGACGTACAAGGCTGAACAATAGTAAGCCATATCCATCATCTTCTCAGCAACAGACAGAGAACTCTGAACAAAACAATTCTAATTTAGCCAATATAGTCTCTGATCTGTCAAAGGCCACTTTCAGTTTCATGAATGAAACAAGATCCTCCATTAGAAATCTGGAGGCGCAAGTGGGCCAGCTGAGTAAGAAAGTTATTGAAACTCCTCCCAGTACTCTCCCAAGCAATACAGAAGAGAATCCAAAAGGAGAGTGCAAGGCCATTGATTTAATCAAAGTGGCCGAATGCACTAGGGAGGAGGAGGACGAAAATCCTAGTGAGGAAGACTTCCTGGGACGTCCCTCAAGCAAGAAGGAGTTTCCTATTAAGGATCCTGAGGAATCTGAGTCTCACCTAGAGACCATAGAGATTCCATTAAATCTCCTTCTGCCATTCATGAGCTCTGAGGACTATTCTTCCTCTGAAGAGGATGAAGATGTGACTGGAGAGCAAGCTGCTCTATATTTAGGAGCTATCATGAAGCTGAATGCCAAGCTGTTTGGTAATGAGACTTGGGAAAGTGAACCTCCCTTGCTCATTAGTGAACTAGATACTTGGATTCAGAAAACTTTACCTCAAAAGAAACAAGATCCTGGAAAATTCCTAATACCTTGTACCATAGGCACCATGAGCTTTGAAAAAGCTCTATGTGATCTTGGGTCAGGGATAAATCTTATGCCACTCTCTGTAATGGAGAAGCTGGGAATCATTGAGGTACAACCTGCCTTGTTCTCATTACAACTGGCAGACAAGTCAGTGAGACAAGCTTATGGAATAGTAGAGGACGTGCTAGTAAAGGTTGAAGGCCTTTACATCCCTACTGATTTCATAATCCTAGACACTAGGAAGGAAGATGATGAATGCATCATCCTAGGAAGACCTTTCCTAGCCACAGCAGGAGCTGTGATAGATGTCAACAGAGGTGAGTTAGTCCTTCAATTGAATGGGGACTACCTTGTGTTTAAGACACATGGCCAACCCTCTGTGACAGAAGAGAGTAAGCATGAAGAGCTTCTCTCAGTTCAAGGTCAAGAAGAGCCCACACAGTCAAACTCTAAGTTTGGTGTTGTGAGGCCACAACCAAACTCTAAGTTTGGTATTCAAACCCCATATCCAAACTCTAAGTTTGGTGTTGGGAATACCACACTTAAATTGACCTGATCACCTTGTGGCTCCATGAGAGCCACTGTCAAGCTATTGACATTAAAGAAGCGCTTGTTGGGAGGCAACCCAATTTTATTTATCTAATTTTATTTTATTTTGTTTCTTTGTTATTTTTGTGTTTTATTAGGTACATGATCATGAGGAGTCACGAAAAAAATCAAAAAAATTAAAAACAGAGTCAAAAACAGAAGAAAAAATTTTTTTACCCTGGAGGCAGCACAGGCTGGCGTTCAACGCCAGTAAGGTGCATCTATCTGGCGTTCAACGACAGAACAGAGCACCATTCTGGCGCTGAACGCCCAAAACAAGCAACAACCTGGCGTTAAACGCCAGGATGCGCACACAGAGGACAATCTGGCGCTGAACGCCAGAAACAAGCATGAAACTGGTGTTCAACGCCAGAAACATGCATTACATGGGCGTTTAACGCCCAGAACATGCACCAATGGGCGTTTGAACGCCAGGATGATGCATGAAGGCATGTTACATGCCTATATGGTGAAGGAATGGTATTTGTTTTCACCTCAGGATCTGTGGACCCCACAGGATCCCCACCTACCTTTTCTTTTAATCCTAATCACACTCTCCTAATCCAAATCTCATTCTCAATGTCACACTTCCCAAAAACCTTCACCTATCACCTCAATTCCTCTTCCCAATTACCCCATTCACCATTCACATCAACCCCTCTTCCCCATAAACCCCACCTACCTCCATTACATTCAAATTCAATTTCCCACCCTTTCCCACCCAAAATGGCCGAAACCCAACCCACCCTCTCCCTATAAATACCTTTCCTTTCTTCTTCATTTTCACACAACACAAACCCCTTCTTCTCTCATATAGCCGAACCCACTCTTCTCCCTCTCTTTCAATATTCTCTTCTTCTTCTTCTACTCTTCTTTTCTTTTTGCTCGAGGACGAGCAAATTTTAAGTTTGGTGTGGTAAAAAGCCTAAGCTTTTTATTTTTCATTCACCATCAATGGCACCCAAGACCGGAGTTTCCTCAAGAAAAGGAAAAGGGAAGGCAAAAGCTTCCACTTCCGAGTCATGGGATAAGGAGAGATTCATCTCCAAGAGCCACCAAGACCACTTCTATGATGTTGTGGCAAAGAAGAAAGTGATCCATGAGGTCCCTTTCAAACTCAAGAAGAATGAGTATCCGGAAATCCGACATGAAATTCAAAGAAGAGGTTGGGAAGTCATAGCCAACCCCATACAACAAGTTGGAATTTTAATGGTTCAAGAGTTCTATGCCAATGCATGGATCACTAGAAACCATGATCAAAGTATGAACCCAAGTCCAAAGAATTATCTCACAATGGTTAGGGGGAAATACTTGGATTTTAGTCCGGAAAATGTGAGGTTGGCGTTTCATTTGCCTATGATGCAAGGTGATGAACACCCCTACACTAGAAGGGTCAACTTTGATCAAAGGTTGGACCAAGTCCTAATGGACATTTGTGTGGAAGGCGCCCAATGGAGAGTAGACTCCAAAGGCAAACCAGTCCAACTAAGAAGACTGGACCTCAAGCCTGTAGCTAGAGGATGGTTGGAGTTCATCCAAAGATCCATCATCCCTACAAGCAACCGATCTGAAGTTACTGTGGATCGGGCCATCATGATTCATAGCATCATGATTGGAGAGGAAGTAGAGGTTCATGAAGTCATATCCAATGAACTCTACAAAATTGCTGACAAGCCTTCATACATGGCACGGCTAGCCTTCCCCCACCTCATATGCCATCTATGTTATTCAGCCAGAGTTATCATAGATGGAGATTTCTCCATTGAAGAAGACAAGCCCATCACCAAGAAAAGGATGGAGCAAACAAGGGAAGTCCCTCACGGCCCCCAAGGAGAACATGAGGAAGTTCATCATCAACAAATGCCTCATGGAATGCACTTTCCTCCCAACAACTATTGGGAGCAACTCAGTACCTCTTTAGAGGATTTGAGCCATAATGTGGAACAACTAAGGGTGGAACACCATGAACACGCCCTCACTCTCCAAGAAATAAGAGAAGATCAAAGAGCAATGAGAGAGGAGCAACAAAGGCAAGGAAGGGACATAGAAGAGTTGAAGAACATCATTGGTCCTTCAAGAAGAAGACGCCACTAAAGGTGGATTCATTCCTTGTTCTTTATTTCTTTCTGTTTCGGTTTTTAATTATTGTGTTTATCTATGTTTTGTGTCTTCATTTCATGATCATTAGTATGTAACCATGCCTTAAAGCTATGAATAAAATCCATTAGTCCTTCACCTCTCTTAAAAGAAAAAATGTTTTAATTCAAAAGAACAAGAAGTACATAACTTTCGAAATTATTATTGAATTTAGTTTAATTATATTGATGTGGTGACAATGCTTTTGTTTTCTGAATGAATGAATGAACAGTGCATATATCTTTTGATCTTGTTGTTTATGAGTGTTTAAAATTGTTGGTTCTTGAAAGAATGATGAACAAAGAGAAATGTTATTGATGATCTGAAAAACATTATGAAATTGATTCTTGAAGCAAGAAAAAGCAGCAAAAAAAAAAATGGCGAAAATTTTAAAGCAAGGATCCAAGGCTTTGAGCATCACTGGATAGGAGGGCCCAAGGAAAATAAATCCAGGCCTAAGCGGCTAAATCAAGCTGTCCCTAACCATGTGCTTGTGTCATGAAGGTCCAAGTGAAAAGCTTGAGACTGAATGGTTAAAGTTGTGATCTAAAGCTAAAGAGTGTGCTTAAGAGCTCTGGACACCACTAACTGGGGACTTTAGCAAAGCTAAGTCACAATCTGAAAAGGTTCACCCAGTTATGTGTCTGTGGCATTTGTGTATCCGGTGGTAATACTGGAAGACAAAGTGCTTAGGGCCACAACCAAGACTCATAAGTAGCTGTGTTCAAGAATCAACATGCTTAACTAAGAAAGTCAATAACACTATCCCAAATTCTAAAGTTCCCCCAGAGACGCCAATACCTCTAAACTACAAAGGAAAAAGTGAGATGCCAAAACTGTTCAGAAGCAAAAAGCTACAAGTCCCGCTCATGTAATTAAATTAATATTCATTGATATTTTGGACCTTATAGTATATTCTCTTCTTTTTATCCTATTTGATTTTCAGTTGCTTGGGGACAAGCAACAATTTAAGTTTGGTGTTGTGATGAGCGGATAATTTATACGCTTTTTGGCATTGTTTTTATATAGTTTTTAGTAAGTTTGAGCTACTTTTAGGGATGTTTTCCTTAGTTTTTATGCTAAATTCACATTTCTGGACTTTACTATGAGTTTGTGTGTTTTTCTGTGATTTCAGGTAAATTCTGACTGAAATTGAGGGATTTGAGCAAAACTCTGAAAAAGGCTGACAAAAGGACTGCTGATGCTGTTGGATTCTGACCTCCCTGCACTCGAAATGGATTTTCTGGAGCTACAGAACTCCAATTGGCGCGCTCTCAACGGCGTTGGAAAGTAGACATCCAGGGCTTTCCAGCAATATATAATAGTCCATACTTTATTCGAAGAATGACGACGTAACTTGGCGTTGAACGCCAAGTACACGCTGCTGTCTGGAGTTAAACGCCAGAAAAACGTCATTATCCGGAGTTGAACGCCCAAAACACGTCATAACTCAGAGTTCAACTCCAAGAGAAGCCTCTGCTCGTGTATTGATCAAGCTCAGCCCAAGCACACACCAAGTGGGCCCCGGAAGTGGATTTATGCATCAATTACTTACTCATGTAAACCCTAGTAGCTAGTCTAGTATATATAGGACATTTATCTATTGTATTAGACATCTTTTGACCATCTTTTGACCACTTCAAGTCTTTTATCATTCGGTCACTTGATCATGGAGGGGGCTGGCCATTCGGCCATGCCTGGACCTCTTACTTATGTATTTTCAACGGTGGAGTTTCTGCACACCATAGATTAAGGGTGTGGAGCTCTGCTGTACCTCAAAGATTAATGAAGTTCTATTTTCTTTTATTCAAATCTCTATCTTATTCTTATTCCAAGATATTCATTCGTACCCAAGAACATGATGAATGTGATGAGTTAGATAACCCTCATCACTATTCTCACTGATGAACGTGCGTGATTGACAACCACTTCCGTTCTACATGCAACAAGGCTTGAATGTGTATCTCTTAGATTCCCCAACAGAATCTTCGTGGTATAAGCTAGATAGATGGCGGCATTTATGAGGATCCGGAAAGTCCAACCTTGTCTATGGTGTTCCAAGTAGGATCCTGGGAATCCGGAAAGTCTCACCTTGTCTGTGGTATTCCGAGTAGGATTCCGGTAATGAATGACTGTGACGTGCTTCAAACCTGTAACCTGCTGGGCGTTAGTGACAGACGCAAAAGAGGGATTCTATTCCAGTAGGGGAGGGAACCAACCGGTGATTGGCCGTACTGTGACAGAGTGCGTGAGCATTAGCTTTCACTGCGAGGATGGGATGTAGCTATCAACCATGGGTGATGCCTCCAGACTGGTTAGCTGTGCGAGTGACAGCCGCATAGGATATTTTCCCGTGAGGATGAAAGTAGCCACAGCTGATGGTGAACCCCTAAACAAAGCTTGCCATGGAAAGGAGTAAGAAGGATTGAGTAGAAGCAGTGGGAGAGCAGGCGTCCGAGAGCTCTACAGCATCTCCATTCCGCTTATCTGAGATTCCTACCAATGAATCTGCATAAGTATTTCTATCCCTTTTATTATTCCTTTTTATTTACAATCCAATAATCATAATTACCTTTTTAATCTGCCTAACTGAGATTTGCAAGGTGACCATAGCTTGCTTCATGCCAACAATCTCTGTGGATTCGACCCTTACTCACGTAAGGTTATTACTTGGACGACCCAGTACACTTGCTGGTTAGTTGAACGGAGTTGTGAATTCAAGTTAAGAAAATAAACAGTGCCCTAAGAGTAAACATCCTTAAAGTATAAAAGAACAAGTGATCACAATTTCGTCCACCAGCTAGCCATGTCTAATCTTTTTAGACTGCAGCTTTAGACTAACATTGCATGATTCCTGGAAATTCTCATTAAGAATTTTGAAATCCTTATTTTTCTTTTCCATATAATTTTCGAAAAATCCAAAAAAATTTATAAAATCATAAAATCAAAAATATTCTATGTTTCTTGTTTGAGTCTAGTGTCTAAATTTAAGTTTGGTGTCAATTGCATGTCTTTTTTCTTCTAATTTTCGAAAATTACATGCATTATGTTCTTCATTGATCTTCAAGTTGTTCTTGATGATTTCCTTGCTCTGATCTTTAAATTCTCTTGTCTTGAGTGTTTTGTTGTTTCTCATATGCATTCTCAATTTGTTAGTGTCAATAGTATACAAACTTCTAAGTTTGGTATCTTACATGCATTGTTTATTTGATCTTAGTTGCATTTTGATTATTCCTCATCCTTAAAAATTCAAAAAAAAAAATTTAATTTGTGTCTTTTCAAGTCAATAATACAGAGAATTGAAGATTCAGAACATGTAGCAGAGGAATTACACAGAAAAAGCTGGGCGTTCAAAACGCCCAGTGAAGAAGGAAAATTGGCGTTTAAACGCCAGCCAGGGTACCTGTCTGGGCGTTTAACGCCCAAAAAGGTAGAGTTTTGGGCGTTAAACGCCAGAATGGATACCATTCTGGGCGTTTAATGCCAGGATGACACAAGAGGGAAGATTTTATTTTTAATTCAAATTTTTTTTTCAAGTTTTCATAATTTTTCAAAATCAAATCTTTTTAAATTATTTCTCAATCATATCTTTTTAAAACCATAGCTCTTCAATCATATCTTCTTAATCACATCTTTTTCAAAATAATTTTCAATCATATCTTTTTGATTTCTAATTTCAAAATTTTTTTCAAAAATCACTTTATTTCTTTCCCAACTTTAATTTTCGAAAATCATTCTTCAATTTTTCAAAATTTCTTCAAAAACTCTTAATTTATTTTCGAAAATTCTTCCCCTCTTCTCACATCCTTCTATTTAAGAACTAACACTCCTCCACTATCAACAATTCGAACTCTATCTCTCTTGATAAGTTCGAATTCTTCTTCTTCTACCTCCTCCTTCCATTCTTCTTTTCCTCTGACATTTCAAGGAATCTCTATACTGTGACATAGAGGATTCCATATTTTCTTGTTCTCTTCTCTTTCATATTTTCCTCTGACATTCTTCTCTTTCATATGATCCTGAACTTGAAAGGACCTTGAAGCGAAAGCTAAGAGAAGCAAAAGCACAACTCTCTGGAGAGGACCTAACAGAAGTCTTCAAACTAGAAGAAGACATGGCAGCCGAAAATAATAACAATGCCAACAATGCAAGGAAGGTGCTGGGTGACTTTACTGCACCTACTCCCGACTTCTATGGGAGAAGCATCTCTATCCTTGCCATTGGAGCAAATAATTTTGAGCTTAAGCCTCAATTAGTTTCTCTAATGCAACAGAATTGCAAGCTCCATGGACTTCCATTGGAAGATCCTCATCAGTTTTTAGCTGAATTCTTACAAATCTGTGACACTGTCAAGACCAATGGGGTTGACCCTGAGGTCTACAGACTTATGCTATTCCCTTTTGTTGTAAGAGACAGAGCTAGGATATGATTGGACTCAACCTAAAGAAAGCATGAACTCTTGGGAAAAGCTAGTCAATGCCTTCTTGGCAAAGTTCTTTCCACCTCAAAAATAGAGTAAGCTTAGAGTGGAGGTCCAAACCTTCAGACAGAAGGAAGGTGAATCCCTCTATGAAGCTTGGGAAAGATACAAACAATTGATCAGAAAGTGTCCTTCTGACATGCTTTCTGAATGGAGCATCATAGGTATCTTCTATGATGGTCTGTCTGAACTGTCCAAGATGTCATTGGACAGCTCTGCTGGAGGATCTTTTCATCTGAAGAAGACGCCTGCAAAAGCTCAAGAACTCATTGAAATGGTTGCAAATAACCAATTCATGTACACTTCTGAAAGGAATCATGTGAACAATGGGACGAATCAGAAGAAAGGAGTTTTTGAGATTGATACTCTGAATGCCATATTGGCTCAGAACAAAATATTGACTCAGCAAGTCAATATGATTTCTCAAAGTCTGTCTGGAATGCAAGCTGCACCAGGCAGTACTAAGGACGCTTCATCTAAAGAAGAAGCTTATGATCCTGAGAACCCATCAATGGAAGAGGTGAATTACATGGGAGAACCCTATGGAAACACCTATAATCCTTCATGGAGAAATCATTCAAATCTCTCATAGAAGGATCAACAGAGACCTCAACAAGGTTTCAACAACAATAATGGTGGAAGAAACAGGTTTAGCAATGGGAAGCCTTTTCCATCATCTTCTCAGCAACAGACAGAGAATTCTAAGCAGAGCAACTCTGACTTAGCAACCATGGTCTCTGATCTAATCAAAACCACTCAAAGTTTCATGACTGAAACAAGGTCCTCCATTAGAAACTTGGAGGCACAAGTAGGTCAGCTGAGTAAGAAAGTTACTGAACTCCCTCCTAGTACTCTTCCAAGCAATACAGAAGAGAATCCAAAAGGAGAGTGTAAGGCCATCAACATGGCCGAATTTAGAGAGGAAGAAGAGGCAGTGATCGCCACTGAGGAAGACCTCAATGGACGTCCACTGGCCTCCAATGAGTTCCCTAATGAGGAACCATGGGAATCTGAGGCTCACACTAAGACCATAGAGATTCCATTGGATTTACTTCTGCCATTCATGAGCTCTGATGAGTATTCTTCCTCTGAAGAGGACGAAAATGTCACTGAAGAGCAAGTTGCTAAGTACCTTGGAGCAATCATGAAGCTAAATGACAAGTTATTTAGTAATGAGACTTGGGAGGATGAACCCCGTTTGCTCACCAAAGAACTGGATGACTTGACTATGCAGAGATTACCTCAAAAGAGACAGGTCCCTGGGAAGTTCTCAATACCTTGTACATTAGGCACCATGACCTTCGAGAAGGCTCTGTGTGACCTAGGGTCAAGCATAAACCTTATGCCTCTCTCTGTAATGGAGAAGCTAGGAATCTTTGAGGTACAAGCTGCAAGAATCTCACTAGAGATGGCAGACAATTCAAGAAAACAAGCTTATGGACTTGTAGAGGATGTTCTGGTAAAGATTGAAGACCATTACATCCCTGCTGATTTCATAGTCCTAGAGACTGGGAAGTGGATGTATGAATCCATCATCCTTGGCAGACCCTTCCTAGCCACAGCAAAGACTGTGATTGATATTGACAGAGGAGAATTGATCATTCAAGTGAATGAAGAATCTTTTGTGTTTAAGGCTCAAGGATATCCCTCTGTAACCATGGAGAGGAAGCATGAAGAGCTTCTCTCAAAACAGAGTCAAACAGAGCCCCCACAGTCAAACTCTCAGTTTGATGTTGGGAGGCCACAACCAAACTTTAAGTTTGGTGTTGAACCCCCACAGTCAAACTCTAAGTTTGGTGTTGGGAGGTTCCAACATTGCTCTGAGTATTTGTGAGGCTCCATGAGAGCCCACTGTCAAGCTATTGACATTAAAGAAGCGCTTGTTGGGAGGCAACCTAATTTTACTATATCTATCTATTTTCCATTGTTATTATATGTTTTCTATAGGTTGATGATCATGAGAAGTCACAAAAATAATTGAAAAAGCAAAAACAGAATGAAAAACAGAAAGAAAAATAGCACACCTTGGAAGAAAAACTTGCTAGCGTTTAAACGCGAGTAAGGGTAGCAAATGGGCGTTTAACGCCCAGTCTGGCACCATTCTGGGCGTTTAACGCCAGAAAGGGGCACCAGACTGGCGTTTAATGCCAGAAAGGGGGTAAGAAGCTGGCGTTAAATTCCAGAAATGGGCAGCAGCCTGGCGTTTAGATTGGCAGAAAGGGCGTTTTGCACGCCACTTGGTGCAGGGATGAGCTATTCTTGACACCTCAGGATCTGTGGACCCCACAGGATCCCCACCACTCTCTCTCTTCTTCACCCATTCACCAATCACCTCAATACCTCTTCCCAAAAAAAAAACCCCTCACCTATCAAATCCCACCATTCTCTTCACCACTCACATCCATCCTTCATAAAACCCCACCTACCTTACCATCTAAATTCAAACCGCTTTCCCTCCCAAATCCACCCATAATGGCCGAACCCTACCTCTCTCCCCACCCCTATATAAACCCTTCTTCACTCCTTCATTTTCACACAACCTAAACACTACTTCTCCCCCTTGGCCGAACCACAAAGCCCCCTCCATCTCCTCCATTTTCTTCTTCTTCTACTCTTTTCTTTCTTTTTTTGCTCGAGGATGAGCAAACCTTCTAAGTTTGGTGTGGTAAAAGTGTTGCTTTTTGTTTTTCCATAACCATTTATGGCACCTAAGGCCGGAGAAACCTCTAGAAAGAGGAAAGGGAAGGCAAAAGCTTCCACCTCCGAGTCATGGGAGATGGAGAAATTCATCTCAAGGGTGCATCATGACCACTTCTATGAAGTTGTGGCCATGAAGAAGGTGATCCCCGAGGTCCCTTTCAAACTAAAAAAGAGTGAATATCCGGAGATCCAACATGAGATCCGAAGAAGAGGTTGGGAAGTTCTTACCAACCCCATTCAACTAGTCGGAATCTTAATGGTTCAAGAGTTCTATGCCAATGCATGGATCACCAAGAACCATGATCAAAGTGTGAATCCGGACCCAAAGAATTGGCTTACAATGGTTCGGGGAAAATGTTTAGATTTTAGTCCGGAAAATGTAAGGTTGGCATTCAACTTGCCCATGATGCAAGGAGATGAACACCCCTACACTAGAAGGGTCAACTTTGATCAAAGGTTGGACCAAGTCCTCATAAACATTTGTGAAGAGGGCGCTCAATGGAAGAGAGATTCAAGAGGGAAGCCGGTTCAACTGAGAAGGCATGACCTCAAGCTCGTGGTTAGGGGATGGTTGGAGTTTATCCAACGCTCAATCATTCCCACTAGCAACTGGTCCGAAGCTACTATAGACCGGGCTATCATGATTCATAGCATCATGATTGGAGAGGAAGTAGAAGTTCATGAGGTTATATCCCAAGAACTCTATAAGGTGGAGGATAAGTCCTCTACCTTGGCAAGGTTAGCCTTCCCTCATCTCATTTGTCACCTCTGTAATTCAGTTAGAATTAACATAGAGGGAGACATCCTCATTGATGAGGACAAGCCCATCACT
Source organism: Arachis stenosperma (assembly GCF_014773155.1). NCBI lineage: Eukaryota > Viridiplantae > Streptophyta > Magnoliopsida > Fabales > Fabaceae > Arachis > Arachis stenosperma. The sequence goes on from NC_080381.1 coordinate 22,646,444, forward strand.
AAAAAGAGGATGGAGCAAACAAGAGATCCCACTCATGGACATGAGAAAATTCCTCATCATGAAATCCCTGAGATGCCTCAAGGGTTGCACTTTCCTCCACAAAACTATTGGGAGCAAATCAACACCTCCCTAGGAGAATTGAGTTCCAACATGGGACAACTAAGGATGGAGCACCAAGAACATTCCATCCTCCTCCATGAAATTAGAGAAGATCAAAGAATCATGAGAGAGGAGCAACAAAGGCAAGGAAGAGACATTGAGGAGCTCAAGCACTCCATAAGATCTTCAAGAGGAAGAACAAGCCGCCATCACTAAGGTGGACCCGTTCTTTAATCTCCTTGTTCTTTATTTTTATGTTTTTCAAAAATTATGCTTTATGTTTTATTTATGTTTGTGTCTTATGATCATTAGTGTCTTAGTGTCTATGCCTTAAAGTTATGAATGTCCTATGAATCCATCACCTTTCTTAAATGAAAAATGTTCTTAATTGAAAAAGAGAAGAATTGCATGAATTTCAAATTTTATAACAGATTAATTATTTTGATGTGGTGGCAATACTTTTGATTTCTGAATGTATGCTTGAATAGTGCATATGTCTTTTGAATTTGTTGTTCATGAATGTTAAAATTGTTGGCTCTTGAAAGAATGATGAAAAAGGAGACATGTTACTGAGGATCTGAAAAATCATAAAAATGATTCTTGAAGCAAGAAAAAGCAGTGAATTCAAAAAAAAAAGAAGAGAAAAAAAAAAAGCAAGCAGAAAAAGCCAATAGCCCTTTAAACCAAAAGGCAAGGGTAAAAATAAAAAGGATCCAAGGCCTTGAGCATCAGTGGATAGGAGGGCCTACTGGAATAACATCCTGGCCTACGCGGCTGAACCAAGCTGTCCCTAACCATGTGCTTGTGGCGTGAAGGTGTCAAGTGAAAACTTGAGACTGAGCGGTTAAAGTCGTGATCTGAAGCAAAAAGAGTGTGCTTAAGAACCCTGGACACCTCTAATTAGGGACTCTAGCAAAGCTGAGTCACAATCTGAAAAGGTTCACCCAGTTATGTGTCTGTGGCATGTATGTATCCGGTGGTAATACTGGAAAATAGAGTGCTTTAGGCCACGGCCAAGACTCATAAAGTAGCTGTGTTCAAGAATCATCATACTTAACTAAGAGAATCAATAACACTATCCGGATTCTGAGTTCCTATAGAAGCCAATCATTCTGAACTTCAAAGGATAAAGTGAGATGCCAAAACTGTTCAGAGGCAAAAAGCTAAAAGCTCCGCTCATCTAATTAATACTGATCTTCATAGATGTTTTTGGAATTCATTGTATATTCTCTTCTTTTTATCCTATTTGATTTCAGTTGCTTGGGGACAAGCAACAATTTAAGTTTGGAATTGTGATGAGCGGATAATTTATACGCTTTTTGGCATTATTTTTAGTATGTTTTTAGTATATTCTAGTTAGTTTTTATTTAAAATTCACTTTTCTGGACTTTACTATGAGTTTGTGTGTTTTTCTATGATTTCAGGTATTTTCTGGCTGAAATTGAGGGACCTGAGCAAAAATCTGATTCAGAGGCTGAAAAAGGACTGTAGATGCTGTTGGATTTTGACCTCCCTGCACTCGAAGTGAATTTTCTGGAGCTACAAAAGCCCAATTGGCGCGCTCTCAATTGTATTGGAAAGTAGACATCTAGGGATTTCCAACAATATATAATAGTCTATACCTTGCCCGAGATTTGATGGCCCAAACAGGCATTCCAAGTCAGGTCAAGAATTTTGGCGTTTAACGCCGGAACTGGCACAAAAGCTAGAGTTAAATGCCCGAGCTGGCACAAAAGCTAGCGTTTAACTCCAAGAAAAGTCTCTATACATGAAAACTTCAATGCTCAGCCCAAGCACACACCAAGTGGGCCCAGAAGTGGATTTTTATGTCATTTACTCATTTCTGTAAACCCTAGGCTTCTAGTTCTCTATAAATAGGACCTTTTGCTATTGTATTTTCATATCTTTGATCAGTCTTATGCTATCTTAGATCACGTTTGGGGGCTGGCCTCTCGGCCATGCCTAGACCTTGTTCTTATGTATTTTCAACGGTAGAGTTTCTACACACCATAGATTAAGGTGTGGAGCTCTGCTGTACCTCGAGTATTAATGCAATTACTATTGTTCTTCTATTCAATTTAGCTTATTCTTGTTCTAAGATATTCATTCGCACCCAAGAACATGATGAATGTGATGATTATGTGATGCTCATCATCATTCTCACTTATGAACGCGTGCCTGACAACCACGTCCGTTCTACATGCAAACAAGGCTTGAATGTATATCTCTTGGATTCCTTAATCAGAATCTTCGTGGTATAAGCTAGAATCCATTGGTGGCCATTCTTGAGAATCCGGAAGGTCTAAACCTTGTCTGTGGTATTCTGAGTAGGATTCAGGGATTGAATGACTGTGACGAGCTTCAAACTCGCGATTGTGGGGCGTTAGTGACAGACGCAAAAGAATCACTGGATTCTATTCCGACATGATCGAGAACCGACAGATGAATAGCTGTGTTGTGACAGAGCGCATTGAACATTTTCACTGAGAGGACGGGACTGTAGCCATTGACAACGGTGATGCCCAACATACAGCTTGCCATGGAAAGGAGTAAGAAGGATTGGATGAAGACAGTAGGAAAGCAGAGAGACGGAAGGGACAAAGCATCTCCATACGCTTATCTGAAATTCTCACCAATGAATTACATAAGTATCTCTATCTTTATTTTATGTTTTATTCATCTTTTAATCATTAATCCTCCATAACCATTTGAATCCGTCTGACTGAGATTTACAAGATGACCATAGCTTGCTTCATACCAACAATCTCCGTGGGATCGACCCTTACTCGCGTAAGGTTTATTACTTGGACGACCCAGTGCACTTGCTGGTTAGTTGTGCGAAGTTGTGATAAGGAGTTGAGATTGCAATTGAGCGTACCATGTTGATGGCGCCATTGATGATCACAATTTCGTGCACCAGTAGCCATTGACAACGGTGATCCACCAACATACAGCTTGCCATGGAAGCAGCCTTGCGTGCGTGAAGAAGACAACTGAAGGAAAGCAGAGATTCAGAAGACAGAGCATCTCCAAAACCTCAACATGTTCTCCATTACTGCAAAACAAGTATTATTCATTTCATGTTCTTTTACTTTCTGCAATTAAAACTAAGAATCATTATTGATATCCTGACTAAGAGTTACAAGATAACCATAGCTTGCTTCAAGCCGACAATCTCTGTGGGATCGACCCTTACTCACGTAAGGTATTACTTGGACGACCCAGTGCACTTGCTGGTTAGTCGTGCAGAATTGCAAAAGTGTGATTGTGATTTCATGCACCAATAATAAAGACAAAACAACATTTGTAACCGACCAAGGTAATTTTTGCTATAAAGTCATTTCGTTCGGACTAAAAAATGCAGGAACAACCTACCAGAGACTAATGGACAAGGTCTTCAAGAATCAAATTGGCCGGAACATTGAAATATACGTCGATGACATAGTGATCAAGTCAAGCTCCGAGCAACAACATGAGGTTGATCTTAATGAGATTTTTCAGCAACTCCGAAAGTACAATATGAGACTAAACCCAGAGAAATGCGCATTTGGAGTACATGGAGGTAAATTCGTTGGATTCCTACTAACAAACAGGGGGATAGAAGCCAATTACAATAAGTGTCAGTCCGTGATAAACATGCAATCACCTCGATCAACTAAAGAAGTGTAGCAACTCATAGGTTGTCTAGCAGCCCTGTCCCAATTCTTGCAGCAGCAGCTGCCAAGTCATACCATTTCTTTAACACTTTGAGAAAGGCCAAAAGGTTTCTTTGGACAGACGAATGTAAAAAAGCCTTCGTCGAATTCAAAAACCTCCTCGGCTTACCACCTATCCTCAAGAAGCCACAACAAGGTAAATCCTTTCCGTATTTCTTTTAATTTCAAGTAACACGGTCAACTCCGTGCTTGTAACAAAAATATGGAAAGAGCAAAACACAGTATACTTTGTGAGCAAAGTATTACAAAATGTCGAAATAAGGTACTCGACAATAGAAAAAATAGCATTTGGCTTAGTTACCACAGCTCGGCATCTACGACACTACTTTTAGACACATCAAATAATAGTTCGGACTGGCCAACCCCTACGTCAAATACTATCAAAACCAGACCGAGCGGGAGCGGCTTACAAAATGGGCAATAAAGCTCTCGAAATTCGACATCTCCTACAAAAAATGAGGATCTCCTAACATAAAAGTACTTGCCAACTTCATATCAGAGTTTACCGACCTTTATGAACCAGCCAAGTCATGGGAGTTATATGTAGATGGTGTATCAAATGAAAGCGGATGTGAGTGGGGATCCTCTAAAGGATGACACTAGAGTCCAAGCCAAACAGTCAATCAAATTCCTATTTCAAGTAAGTAAGCAACCAATAACCAAGCCGAATATAGAGAACTCTTGGCAGGCCTCCGGTTAGCAAAAGAAATAGAAGTAAAAAATCTAAAGGTATGTTGTGATTCCCTCCTTGTAGTACAATAGGTAACTGGTCATTTTCAGGTACGAGATCAACTCTTATAAAAGTATTTAACTTCGGCAAAAATATGATACAGCATTTTCAAAATTTTGAAATATCCCATGTACCCAGAGAACAAAACAGTAGAGCCAACATTTTATCCAAATTAGCTACATACAGGGTAACCGATTCATTAGATAAATTATATTATCTCACACTAACAGAACCAAGTTTAGATATCAAATTTGTTTTAAGTATATCACATGAAGAAGATTGGAGGAGCCTATTCATTTGCAATTTAAGAACTGGAGCAATACCAGAGAAAGAAAACCCGAGGTCATTTAAGACACAAAGCGAAACATTACACCATGATGAGAATCGATATATACAAACGGGGTATCTCTAGGCCATTACTAAAATGCCTCGGCCAAGAAGATGTAGTGAATGTAGTTGCCGAAGTCCATGATGGTATATGTGGACACCACACTGGAAGCAGAAGCTTAGCCACAAAAATTTAAGAGCATGATACTACTAGCCGACGTTTTGAGAAGACTACAGAAACAAAGTATAAAAGTGTGATGCCTGCCAAAAATGCGCACCACTCATTCATAGCTCGGCCGAACTGTTACACACTTCGGATGTCAGTTGGCCTTTTCATAAATGGGGGACGGATATACTCGGCCCATTCCCAATAGCACTAGGACAAGCAAAATTTCTATTAGTAGCAATTAATTACTTCACAAAGTGGATAGAAGCACAACCACTTGCGAAAATAACCGCAAACAATGTACAAACGTTCATTTGGAAATTTGTTATATGTAGATATGGTTTGCCTATGGAAATTGTTTCTGATAATGGTCAGCAATTTACTGATAAGAAAATAGCTTCATTTTTAACTAACCTTCATGTCAAACATCATTTTTTCTCTGTCGAGCACCCACAAAGTAACGGGCTCGCAGAGGCCGCTTACAAAGTCATTTTGCAGGCCTTAAAGAAAAAGCTAACATATGCTAAGGGGAACTGCGTCAAACTCATACCAAAAATATTGTGCAGCTATAACACGACACCGCAATCCACAATGAAAGAAAGCCCATTCCAATTAATATGTGGCTCGGACTGCATGATTCCTATTAAAGTCGGTCAGGGGTCAACTCGGACCGAGTACTTTGATGAAAACGTCAGCAGGGAAGCCAGATCAGCCGAGCTTGATATAAGAAGCAAAGACCGATGCCTGACTGAGCTCAGACAAAGGTCCATACAATTAGCTATGCAAAAGCAATATAACAAGAAAGTATGACCGAGAACTCTAAAAGAAGGACACCTGGGGCTAAGACAAATAGAAGAAGTTTGGAAACCCCCAGGACATGGAAAATTAGTTGCTAATTGGGAAGGCCCCTTCCGAATTTCTAAATTCATTGGAAAAGGAGTGTATTGTCTCGAAACATTGGAAGGAACAATCTTCCCCAACACTTGGAACATATCCTCTCTGAAGATCTATTATAGTTAATCTCTGCTTGTAAAAGTGGAGTGGACAGGTACTCTTTTTCCTGATTGCGAGGTTTTATCTCTAAGGAGGGTTTTACTCAGACAGGTTTTAACGAAGCCGACCACCCCACACCTTTCAAAAGCTGAGAGGTCCTTTTCACATATAAATAAATCTAATTCTTTTTCTCTCTCCTATTATTACAACAAACTATACTTTGTCAATCATTAATGGCGAACCAACAAAACAAAAGTTGGAAACAACATTCGCATATATGCAATAGAGATCCCAAAATATTCATAGCAGGCAAAGCTGACACAATACGTCGGATAAACTATTCCAAAAAACAAAACCGATTCAAAGATCGGTGTCCAAACTACCGTACCAAAACAAAGAAAGTCATGTATTTTAAATTACAAATATTAAACTTTTTCAAAAGAGGGGAGGAACACTCTTAGCATGACCCTTGCCCGCCTCATCCTCCACAAGTTGTCCATCAATCACGATCTTCGTCACTTTAACGCTCCTAACGTTAAAATTGGGAGAAAACACAAGCACCTGACTGACAGCACGATCAAAGCCAGCGGCAAACATCTCCAACCCCTCATCTTCGAGTTCATGAATGCGAGCGGTCAACTCACCCTTGACCTTATCACTATCTTTCATTTGACTCTGCAACAAATGGATTTGATTTTGGAGCTGAGAAATCTCCTCCTTTCTTTCCTTCATCTTAGAAGTAGCATCTATAATCACATTTTGTTGCTCTTTAACAGAACGCTCAAGGCTGGCGACCTTATCAGCAGCTACTTGCTGTTTTGCACCCAAGAGCTCGGTGGCCCGACGAACACACAGTAAATGAGATGCAACGATCTACAAATAGAAACCAAATGACGGTCACAAAAATGCAGACATGAAGACAAACAATAACAAAGAAAAGAAAACAATACAAAAACATTTCAACCTGAACAATTTCCCCATCACTTCCACACCAATACGACGGGTCAAGCTCATATCTCCGGGGTACTAGGACACCCGATCAACAAAGTCAGTAAAAGGAAACTTCAAGTAAAGCTCAGTAAAATGCGGGGTATACATATAGAAGTAACCCCAATCCCCCCCTCTTCTCACAAACTCTCTGATCACTGTCACAAGGAAGCAATTCAACCCCTGCATTCGCACCATCCCTTACTAGTTTCAAGGCCCTAACCTCACGAAGCGATTCCTCGTCACAGTAGGAAGAGGAGCGAGTTTTCACGTCAATATGCACCAATGATAAGGGTTCTCACTTTTCACTTCAACCACTTTTTTTTCTTTTTCTCTCTCTTTTCCTCTTTTCTTAACCATGGTGACGGTAAACCGAGAGAGACAAAGACAAAGATATTAATCTCTGGCAGTCACGTCTTTTTCACTTAAGTAAGAAAAACTTTGGGTCAATCTTCATGTCTTTTTCCAATAGAAAAATGGTAATAAAGGTAAGTCACAACCCACTAACTTAGTGGGTAATTAGAAGCTTAAATGTTCAACTCCCCGAGGGACTTCAAAGCCCAAAATCAATCAAAGAAGTTACATAATTCATTTATTGCAAACACAGTTCACAATGAAAACTTTTAAAATTTTAATTTTTTAATTTTACTACTGCCTTTTTAAATTACAGCCCAAGCTTGAGGAACGCCAACGCACGTTGAGCATGGGGGCTGACATACCTACCCATGACCAAGGTATAAAACACATTTTGAAGCTCAACTTGATAAAACGTAAGATCGGCAAGTCAAGCTTGGGGCTCTATATCGTATCTCTTATACAATGGAAAAAACTGGCTTATACCTCGGTCGTATCAAAATCAAATTATTCAACGTAACAAAACTCTATCCCACTAAACCTCTCCCCCAAATATCTCACATTGGCATCGACCACAAAGATCTCGGTACCAACTGAAGAATAATTCAATCTCACACGAACTATAGATCAAGTTGAGGGCCGACGATATAGGGCAGATCATACAACATCAACTCACTCACTATATACTCATTTTTAAGTAATTCTTCACTGACATGTCAGAGTCCTTTTTGCAGGTACCATGCTTGGGTTCAAGTTTGCAAGGGTGCCATGCTTCCGAGCCGAGATGTTGTAGTGATGGAAAGAGCATAACCGAGCTATACATCGGAGAAGAGTATCCTTGCTAGAACACATGGTAACCGGCCCAATGGACCCTCTTGATGGTACCAGCACCCGGCACATTGTTTATATACTCTCCGTAATACAGTGTTTCTAGAAAGTCCTTACTCTTTGCGTTCCGTTCAACCCATCCAGCTGGATCGATGTGAGTGTCTAGAAAAGATTCCATCACCACTGTTCTTGAATACTTCTTCCATGGACGACCCAGATAAGTCTTGACCACAGGCTTCAGATCGGAGCTTGGTGTCACCTTACATTGCTGAATTGAAGTGTCTGTATTCTGGTTAGGGTCCATTCTTCCTTGGGCCGTAACGATGTTCTTCTGCTTGATAAGGGGCTTTCGGGTCACTAGCTTGCACTTTTGTAACACAATAGCCGCATTTTCAAAGATGAAGTCGATGGTGCCGGTGATGAAAGAGTCACGGTAAAACTGTCTGTTCCTGTGAGCGTAGAGAGTGTCCTGGTACACATTGATGCAGCACCGATTAATCACGGAGGTGTCGGCGCCCACACGAAGTACCACGGTCTGGTATTTCTCTGGGCCTGCCGTGTTTTAATTTGGAGCCAAATGTCCTGCCCTATAAATCCATCACCAACAGCCGCTGCTAAAAAACAACTGTGACTTTAGTAAAATGTGTTTTGTGCAATTGTGCGGTTGTGCTCCTGTTTCTTAGAAAAAAATTAAGAGTAATAAAACAAGTAGTCTTCCTGAATTTTAGTGATGGACTTAAAGTTTCTTACAAAAAATAACTTACTAAATAATTTTTTTAAAAAAAGTTTGGTACTAATTTATAGATATTTGACGAAAAAATGATACCACGTAAATTTCTAAAAATTTATAACCGTAATCTTACAAAATTTCTATCAAAATCTGTAAATTTAATATTGAACTATAAATCTATCATAAAATTTTGTTAGGATCCACTTCATATATTATTACTTTCAAAATATATTTTAGTCAATTTTATTATTACACTAAGGAGAAATCAATTTAAATTTAGTTAATCCAAGACATAACATTATATGAACACTTAGTGGTGAGAATTGATCAAACAAATGAGACTAGAAAAGGAACTTTTACCAATGGTGGCAATTTGGAAGGTGGGAGTTCTATCCACATAATTCAAGCCCCTGTGATTATTGTTTTATCCATACTGTCACCAACAAGCATGATGTTCTTTTTTTACCGATATGTAAATCTTGAGTAATTAGTGAATAATTAGTTAATAAATTACTTATTAATCAAATAAATTAAAAAATAGAATTTTATATTTTAGTGAGATAGAACTAATTAAAATAAGAATTTTGACACCAATTTTAATGGATTTGGCTCAAGATTAAGCCAAACAGACCAAACCAATTGGACCGAGTCTAAACTGGGCCCAAGGCCCATTATATAAAACCAAACTCAGCTTCTCTCCTCCACATTAAACACACACATGCTGCAGGGGAAGGGGAAAAACATGGAACCCTAACCCTTTTCACCCTCAACCTTCAATCTCTCGTAATTTTCAATCCGGAACTCCGATTGACAAGCTGTCAGCGATCATGCGTTTATATCGAAATTCTCTACAAAACTCACCGAATAATTTGGTAAGAAACTTTTTTTCGTGCCCAGCCTTTCCTTCTATTCATATTTCATTTTTGGGTTAATGGGCATTGAGGATTTTGATGTTTTGATATATTAGGATTGAATTAACTTGAGGAAAGTGATGGGTTTTGTCTAAATAATCCATGGGTAAGGTAAGAAAACTCTAAACCCTTGTGGTTATCCAATTATGTGAACCCTAGTTATTAATCAGTGAATTGGAATGCTTGAAATCAAGCTTTGGTGGCTGGACCTTGTAGCACTTGATTTGGAACCTTGGAGGTTTGAATTGAGGAGTTTGAGCTTGGGGAGAAATCGGCCAAGGTATGGTTTAGGTTTCGCGTATTTAATATATAATATTTTGTAAAAATTTAGGCTAGTGACCCTAAGATAGGAAATGAATTGTGATGTTGTGTTGGTTGAGAATGATTATTATGTATGTGATTAGTGATTAGTGGAGGTTGAGATGGGAGCTTGTATGTGTAGTGTGTGTAATTTGATATGAGTATGATGGTTTGATGATGATTGATGTGAGTAATAAAGCTAGAATGCTATATGATGACTGATGATGATTTTGTTGGTTAACTGAGGAATTGTGTATGAGATTATGTAAAGTTGAGGTATGGTTGATTCTAGTAGGATCTGGGAATTATAATGCTATAAATGGTATGTTGTGGTGCTATTTATATAAGTGGAATGTAGGAATTTAGTTTGTTTTGATGAAAATAGAAGTTTATAAATTTTTGTGAAAATATGATTTTTGGTTAAACTTCGGCGAGTCATAACTTGGTTTTCAGACCCCCAAACTGTTTCAAATTTCTTTCAAATAAAAATTGGATTCGTGAAGTTTACGCCGTTCAAAGAACAGAAGAAAAATAATTTAAAACGAAAAAGTTATGCGCGTTGAAAGTTTGGAGTGCAAACTGAAGATTCTGCAGCATTCACCATTTTTGCTTTTCTGCATAAGCTTGCGTACACGACCATCTACACGCGACGCGACCAACCTTTTCGGGTTGAAAATCTCGCGTACATGATCACGGTGCTTGCGTATGCGAGGAAGGGAAAAGTACACCCATGCGTACGCATGGCCCACGCGTACGCGTGACCATTCCGTAATGCACTCCCACGGTACGCATGGCCACGCGTACACGTGATCCCTGTTTTTAGCAAACTTGATTTTATGTGTTTAAAACCTGATTTCAAACTTATAAACCTCTATTTTTGCTCCTTTAGGCCCTAGAACTTAGTGGTATGCCTAGTGATAAAGTGAAGCTAGGGAGGGATGATAACTTGGGGGTGAAGTAAGCCTAGAAAATGACGAATTAAGAATGAAAAGTGCGAAGACGTAACTGAATTAGAATTGAGGGGTGAATGTTGAGAATGACAATGACTGGGTATGGCCAGAATGGCCGAGAATGCAGGGTCTGGGTGTGATCCCGCTTGTGAGCTAATTGAAAAACTTATTTGTGTGGCAAGTTGAGAACAGAGGACCCCCCCTCTCTTGTCGTGACATGGATGTGGGGAACGTGGAAAGACACTCTCCTTCATATTATTTCTCCCACATTCTTCTCTGGTTGCAAGGTGAAAAGGCACACTCTTCAATGTGGAAAGGCACTCTCTTTCGTATATCCTCTAGGAGAAGGTGGAAAGGCACACTCCTTCGATGTGAAAAGCACTCTCCTTTATTTATGATCCTCCTAGAGATGCACAACCAAGAGACCAATGTCTGGGTTGGTTACCAAATGTGTTGAGTTCTGGCAAAGTAACCGACACGTGAGCTCACGGTCAGTAGAAAAATATGCATCATATGCATTTATCTGTTTGCTTTGGTTTGGTTTCTTGGGATTGTCTACTTATTATTTCATGCTTAACTGCTATATGTTCTGGTTGCTGTATTTGTATTCTACTTGTGTTTTGTTTGTTTGCTTTGTTTGTCTGTGTGGATCTTCTAGTGTTTTGGAAGATGGTAAAGGAAGTGAAATAGTTGAGAATTTTAGTTAGAGTTGAGTTAGAATGAAAAAACTTACTAGACCACCCTAATTGTGGCTTTCGTCTTTAAATCCTTTAAGTTTTATAATCTGAGTGTCGGTGTTCTAGGATTACCTCTGAAATTCTCAAGACCTTATATCTTTTATGCGTGGCACCTTTACCATGTTGAGAACCTTCGGTTCTCATCGCATACTGTGTTGTTGTTTTCAGATGCAGGTCGAGAGACACCTCGTGAATATATATATATATATATATATATATATATATATATATATATATATATATATATATATTAGACTCTCCTCATGTGTATATTACTATTTTGCTATTGTACCTCCTAGAGGTTTTATGGAGAACTAGGGCTTTTAAATATGTTCCTTTGGGCTTAAAGTTGTATATTATGTATGTAAATATTCTCCGGCCAGCCTTAATTTTGTAGGCTGAGTTAGGAGCTTGTTATTATGTACCTTTTGGTTCTCTATTCCTAGTTTCTATTATCTTATTTTTGCTAATCTTAATTTTCTTCGCACGCAAGTTTTCTATTTACGTATTACAACTTTTGTTTTAAACTTTTCTTCAAGGACTCATCGGAATAAATTCTTTTCAATTACTATTATATATATATATATATATATATATATATATAGATAGTAACAACTCACCACCTCAATTTTATGATTTAAGTGTAATACTCTGTGTGGTAGGATGTTATAATCTCAACATTCTCTTTGTACGTTCCCTTTTTCACATAGATTACCTACCTTGTTTTACCGCTGTCAGGTGCAGAAGCCACAGCCTCTGCCACCATCTTGAACTTGTCGCTTCCATCCTTGGCCACCACAACATTAGCCTTTATATCAGCAGCCACAGACTCCAAAAGCCTCATATCGTTGTGTGTCACCGATGACGGAAAATCTCGTTTAGTGGCTCCTCAAGGAGTTGCTAATGATCGCTTTCTGACAGTGGCAGAAGTGCAGCAAGCACGGCCAGAGAGGTCCTCGACCTAGATATTAAGTCCCGGAGTTGAGGCTCCATAACGGCACGAGCAGAGAAGCCTTCTAAGCCATTCAAGCAAGTGGCATGGTTGGAGAGAACACTGCTCAGCCATGTGTGTGCATCTTGCAGAGAATGAGTAGTGTTCCTTTTAGTGAGAGCCACCACTGATTGAAGAACTCTATCAATGGACAAGTCCATGAGGTCTGCACAGACTTGTAAAGCTGCTTCCTCCTTTGGACTACCGTTGAAGCGGATCCTAAGTTGGACTTCGTAAGGAAGGATTGGAGAAGATTGAAGTTGTGGTCTTTTGTGGTGGCCAAAATGGGGTCTTGTTGTGCTATTTCTGAGACATGGGCCAAGCATGTTGCTCTGTGAATGGCATGTTGATAGAGATCATCATGGTGATGAGGTGATGACGATGAGGAGGAGAGGCTGAAGGAGGAGAAGGAGGTGGTTCTGATGATGAGATATGAAGCAATGAAAGCTGTTGAGGCGACAACACCATCAAAGATCAACAACAGTGACTTTTTATTTTGATGATGGTTATGTAGAAGAAGAGGTTGTTGTTGTTGATGTGTAGCCATTATATATATATAATATGTGTGGTACAAATTACTAATCTTTGCTTGCTTCGCAGTCCACTTATATAGTTATATAGAACTACCACAGACTACAGAGGCATTCACTACTTTACTTCTTCAAACTGTGATAATAATGTAAAGAAACACCAGATTGTTCCAACATTCATTATGTCCACTCTTATGGCTAGAGGACGCGAAGCCAAGAGATTCTTTAATTTAGAATTGCTGTCTTCTTTTCTTTTTTAGGAGACTAGTTGCAGTAGTTATAAGTGGAGAGAAATGATATTTTCAAAACAAAAATGATGTGATAATAACATCTTTATTTTCGCCTGCATAAGTTGGTCTTTCATATTCAGACATATATACAGCAAAAGTTATCTTATTTGGAAAATTATGAGGTGTTCCAAGTACTTTCATGGAACATGGTTGTTCCAATGAGCAAAAGATTCTCATATTAATTTTGTCCTTTACCAACTTTTTGAAACATTCCAAAATCCTTTAAATTAAGGGAGTCACTTAGATAAAGATGTCAAAAACCTTTTTTTTAAAAAATATTTTTTAAAAATTAAAATTTAACACATATAATCAATTAAAGTGTATTTTTTTATTAAAATTAGACTGAACAAATCAGTTTAGCAAAAAAATAAATAAATTAACTTTTGAATCGATATAAATTAATATTTTTTTATAAAAAATTACTATAATATCTCTACTATAAAACACAACTAAAATATTTCTATTTTACATATATATATATATTAATTTTGAAAACTTTAAATTCTAACCCTATAACGATTGAAAAGAAAAGGACTAGAATTTAAGATTCTCAAAATTAATATATATAATAAGAGTACTTTAGTCATTTTATATAATAGAGATATTATAGTCATTTTTTATAAAAAATAATATTAATTTTAACAGATTCAAAATTTGATTCACTATTTTTCGGTCAAATTAACCTTAAATTTACTTAAACATATTCAATAACATTTTTATCACTATTACTCCATTTTATATCTTCTGAATTAAGTAAATTGTCTAAAATATCTCTAAACACGTTTAACTTTAACACAACAACGAATAATTACTAGGTATTCATTCCAACATATATATTATGATTAATAAAATTCATTTATACTTCTATATTATATTTTTTGTATTTTTATTCTCAATCATTTTGCCTTTAACTCTTTTTTTTATTATTTTCAAACATAAACTAAAAAAATTATAATTAAAATTTAAAATTACATCATAGAATATCATCTTAAAAGAACATTCACATTAACAAATAAAAATAAATTTATTTGCTTAAAATTGAGTATACTAGATGATTATATTATTACATAAAGACTCTAAAAAATATACACAAATCAATATTTAAAAAAGATTTTAATTTCACATGATTTTGTTATTGTTGTTGTATAATTTTTTTGTGCATTGTTTTGTTAAATAATTATATTAAATTGCATCCAAATTGTCAAATCGATGTTTTGTACAATATTTTTGACATATGAGCTTTATAAGTTTAATATTAATTTACATGTTGTATAATTAATTTTTAAAAAATATCATATTTTAAATTTATATTATATAGTATAGAATAAATGTCCTTTTTGGTCTTTAACTTTTTGTCCGATGAACTTTATGCCCCCTAACAATTAAAGAAACTCAAATTGATCCTTATCTATTTTTGTATTTGTACAATCTAGTCCCTGCAACTAGTTGCCAGCAAGTCACTTGCTAATGTGTCAAAAACATGTCTAGATGGGTTTCTCTCCTTTTTAATAGGGATAAATTCCCTTCTAAACTTTTGGCAAAATGTTGTTGTTCTATAAATAGGGTTATCATGTGGTGGTTGAAAGTTCTTTAGCGTTTTGTTTTTCATTATATTTTTCATTGTCTTTATCGTGTGTAGAGTGAAAATGCGATTTTCTCCTGAAGAAGGCTATGACTACAGAAGTTGGATTCTTCGTCACGAACCGTTGAGAAAAGTAGTGGACCTAGGAACAATTTGTGCTGGAGTTTGACATTGGGTTCTACTGGGAGCATAGAAAAAAGGACAAACCAAGACAAAAAAAAAGATTCGTAGCACTCACATGTCATTATGGCACATATGCAATATTGTTTGAATCTACCACCATAGGAGATTCGAATAGGCTTTCTTTTGTTACTCTTATTTTAAGGTAAACGTTCTTCACTTTTGTTGTTTTTCAAAATTCGTTGCCGTTACCGTGAAGTGTTATTTGTTGTAGACTACAATTTCACATTGTAAATACTTGCTTGGTTTGATGAATATATTGGTTCATATACACATAAAACTGATGTCAATCAGACTGGAATGGTTAATCCTTTAAAGAAGATGGAGGAAAGGTTGGAGTCACTGGAAGCGATGATGGCCAAGCAGAGAATTCAAAAAATATTTGTGGGCAACACTAAATGCAGAACCCTGACTACCTTCTTAGTTGAAGTTGCACTTACAATTCTAATTTCATCAATTTTCGGTGAATTTGGTTCAGGATGTAAAGTTATGTAAATAGAAGATAACTGCTTAATGCATTATGGTTGAGATTCTTAACTTATATGAAGACAACAATTCATGTTATGGTACTAAATGTAGTGATACTTAATAAACCAGTATTTCATGGTTTATATTGTATTTAATTGAGTGGTTTTATCAAGCTTTTCACCCACTTATTCATAAGATTTGCATGATTTTACAATTCCTTCCTAGTTTAGTTCTATGATTGAAAACATGCTTCTTTGGTCTTAATTTAGATAATCTTAATCCTCTCCTATTACCATTCGATGCCTTGATCTATGTGTTAAGTGTTTCAGGCTTCATAGGGCAGGAATGGCTTAGAGAATAAAGAGAAAGCGTGAAAAAATGGAAGAAACACAAGAAATTGAAGAGATGACCAGCGAAAAGTCACGCGGTCGCATGGCTCACGCGACCGCGTGAAATGGAAGAAATCAGAGTGACGTGATCGCGTACCTGACGCGACCGCGCGGATTGGAGGCTGCACGAACGACGCGAATGCGTGGACGACGCGCACGCGTGATACGAAAAATGCTGAGTGACGCGATCGCGTGGACGACGCGGACGCGTGACATGCGCGATCTGCAGAATTACAAAAGTCGCTGGCAGAGATTCTGGGCCGCATTTCAACCCAATATTTGGCCCAGGAACATAGATTAAAGTCAGGAAACGTGTAGAGACTCATCAAGCTCTCATATTTCACTTTTCACAGTTTTAGATGTAGTTTTTGGAGAGAGAGGTTCTCTCCTCTCTCTTAGGATTAGGATTTAGGACTTCTCTTAGTTTTAGGAGTGACTCTCAATCCCAGGTTCAATGTTCTTTGTATCTATTTATTTTCAATGTTCTTTGTATTTATTTATTTTCAATATTCCATGTTTGGATTGATTTTCTATTTATTACAATTTAAGGTATTTCAGATTTATGATTGCTTTCTTTAATTTATGTTATTGGTGCTTATCCAAATTATTTTCATTCGAGTAGATTTTCTTCCCTTTTGGCTTTGGTTGATTAATTGGTGACTCTTGAGTTATCAAACTCATTGTTGATTGAAAATTGGAATTCTTCAAGAATTAATTCGAGATCCAATAACTCTAACTTTTCTCAAGGAAAGACTGGGACTTGAGGATTCGAATTAATTCGTCCACTTAACTTACCTTCATAGTTAGAGGTTAACAAAGTGGGAGAAAAATCCAATTCTCATCACAATTGATAAAGATAACTAGGATAGGACTTCCAGTTCTTCATACCTTGCCAAGAGATTTTATTATTGTTAATTTATTTTACTTGTTATTTAAATATACCTGTGCCCATTGCCCAGATTCCAAAACCCCCAATTTACAAACTCATAACCAATAATAAGAACATACCTCCCTACAATTCCTTGAGAAGACGACCCGAAGTTTAAATACTCGGTTATCAATTTCAAAGGGGTTTGTTACTTGTGACAACCAAAATGTTTGTATAAAAGGACTTTTGATGGTTTAGAAACTATACTTGCAACGAGGATTTATCCGCAAATTTCTAGACCATGCAAGAGTCTTCTCATCAATACTTCATTTATTTTCTATAGTGTTATTAGAATTTGGAATACTCTATTGAGATATTACCATGTTGTATTATATAATTGTCAAACATTGATATGAAGTTAGCTATTTGAATACTCAAATTTGGCATACATTTGGAATTACATTCCAAATTATGAGTGTTTCACAAAAATTGAATCCAATATACCAACATATCTAGTGATTCACAAACCAAGCCATAAATGTTTTCTAAACGTTGAATCCAAAATATAAATAGATCTAGTGTTGCACAAACCAGATCATGGGTGTTTTTGCAACTTCAAAGTAAAACAAATATAAAAAAATAGACAGTGTCTCTAAAAAAATCATGAGTATTTTGTAGACTTTAAACTAGAACTTAATCATAACATCAACATTAACCAGAACAGTAGATATAGTCTTTAACTATGCAATTCTTGTAAATAATCTCACAATTTTTCATATTGTGCCTTCTCATTTTTAACAACAACTTTTTTAGCTGCTTTTAAAGCCCTCTAGATCTTTTTTGAATGGAGCTGGACATTGTAGTCCTACTTCATATACTCTATTACTTTTCTAGGTGTCAGCTTAAACTATGTTGTCAATTATTTTTTCAGTTTGTCTGTGACCTATGTTCTATCAATCGAGTTATTTCCATAATTTCTTTCATATGTATGCTCATTGTAGAACATCTTTATTTCAGATGCCATTATTTTTTAATTCCTTGTCACGTATATCAACTATGGACAATTCTCCTTTGCACATTTAACCCTTACCTTCTCTTTTTTATTCTTAATATACATGCAATCTCTTCCATCCCAAACAAAGATATCCTTTAATGCCATCTTAAATCTCGCTCTCCATAGTCAAGAATTGTATTCCAAGGTTAAACTAGACCTTTTCATGTTCATTTTTTTCATTAAAATCAAGGCCTTGGATTGTCTTCTTATCTTTAGAAGAAATTGGGATATGACACTCTTCCTCCTCTTCTCGACATACCTCTTTGAAGATTTTTTTACCATTTTTCTTAAGTGACACTCTCTTCTTGCTTGATAGAAACACAAATCCTTTTCTATTTACTTTCTTGTCATGCTTTTTTGGAGACTCTATCTCACTACTATCAGTCTCATAATCGGGAGGAAGAAGTTTGTAGGCTTCATCCTTGGCACTTTCATATCCTTCATCCGAAGAAGAATCATCTGTGACCACCACATGCTCTTCCTCTACTTCTGGCTCTATTTGTGGTTCTGGTTCAGCCTCCATTTGTTGACTTACAGGATTCTCAAAGTAGACGTAAAATTCATTTTTGTCTAGACAACTCAGAGTAACTTCACACATGTCATTAATATCCTAGTCACCATTAAGAGCATGAAGTCCAAACTCCATGTTTCTTGTCCCTGGATCAAGCCAATAATTTTTTTTTGCATTTTAGATATCCTAATCTCTTAAAGAGTTCTTCCAAGTCTTTCTTGTTAATAAAATCAACATTCGTGGGTGAAAACTTCTCAACTTTTTTATCTACGTATCGTAATATTCCATTTGAATCTTTCTTGAATCTTTCACCATGATGAAAAATAGGGACAATAAACACAAACATCTGCAAAATTCCTAACGACAATTCAATAACTAAAGTAAAACTCAAAGCTAATCAAAAGCAAATAACTATAATGCCAAGTATACTTATTAATATGAAAACTACATGTTAATCAGTTAAGAATTCTTAAAAAATCATCAGTAAAGACAAATATAGAAACTTTTAAAGTTAAAACCATTATTTTAGCTTTGTAAAAATCCTAACTCATCAAATAAAGACAGTGCTTAAGTTACCAACAAATCATATTTTACCACTTCTATTCATAACACTCACACAATATTCAACTAGACTATAGTCATAGATAAAACAAGTAAAAGAGGACAGAGCATTCTTTATCTTTTCAAAAAAATTTTTAAAATATTGTCAATATCTTCTCATAGAATGATGCAACACGCTTTCACGTCTTCAATGTAACCCTCATTTGGAGGAAAGGAGAAACGTTTTCAGAGTTAGGGCCAAACATAAATGACAAAGAAGAGGAAGGGGTTTTATGGAATAAGCCTATTTATGGAACAACAACGTTTTGTCAAAAGTTCAGGGGATAATTTGTCCCTATTAGAAAAGAGAGAAATCCACGTGGACACGTTATTGACACATCAGCAAGTGACCTGCTGACAATTAGTTGTAAGGACAGGATTGTATAAATATAAAGGTAGATAGGGACTGATTTGAATTTTTATAATTGTTAGAGATGCAAAATTTATCGAATAAATAGTTAGGGAGCAAAAAAGGCATTTACTCTATAGTATAGTTAATTTAATTTCTCACATAATACATAGTCTTATTGTAGTTAAATTAACGAGTAATTCTCAAATTAGTTCCTAAGAAAATTTTAGTCTAATGTTTTAGTTTTCGATAAATTTTAAAAACTAAATTAATCCCCAAAATTTTATTTTCTTAAATAAATTAGTCTCTATATTAAAGAGTTCGTGTGTGTATATATATATATGTATGGAGGAGCTGACATGAGAATTTTAAAATTTTTTAAGAATGATTATGTTGAGTGATTTGTCTATTTTTTTATTATCAAAATTTGACATAATGATTAATATGTCTAACAAAATTAAAGACTAGAGACTAATTCAATAACCAAAATTTGTTAATTATTAAACTGTTTCACTATAATTTTTTAGAAATTAATTTAAAATATTACTCTAAATTAGCTTGTGTTATTGTAAATCTGTGCTAATAATTCTTTTCTAACTCAATATAATTATGTCTTATTTATATTTAAATTTTAGCATCAACATGCTCTCCATTTAAATGATAATTGAATATTTATTGGTATTTTAATTTTTTTCTTCTTTCAAATAATAATACAGATAATTATATATTCTCTTAGTTAGTGACGAACTCAAAAAATTTTAAAAATAAAGATAAAAATATGTATACTAAAATAAATTTTGTTGAATATTATTAATTATATAGAGAGATAAAAATTAAAAAGATTTAGTGAACACTTTCATTCCTAAAATATTATTCATTATATATAATTTATAAAAAAAATATTTCTAAAATTTGGACTTAAAATATTTTAATTAAATTATAGATAATTTGTTATCCTAACTAATTTATTTTTATTTATTTTTATACATACTTAATAATAAATATTAAATCAATTGACACGTTAACGCTTAATGATATACTAGTGTTTATAATTTGAAACTAGAATTATATATAAATACTAAAAAATTTAAATCTGTATATGAAAAGTATGTTTATGTAAAATAATAGAAACTTAATTTATAATTTTTTTTATTTTTAAAATAATTAAATTTGTTATATATTTTTTAATTTAATTTTGATATAATGTTGGATGAAAGATTTTGATAAGGAATAAAAAAAAATAAATTAAATGATAGATAAATGGGGGGGGGGGGGGATTTCCTGCTAGATCTCTAAGAAACCTGTTCTTAGCAACCTAGGTCACCGGAAAAGATTCCCTACTAGACCTTCAAAGAACCTGTCCTTGACAACCTAGATCAGAGGGATGAAAATTGAATCACTCAATCTTCTCCATGCAACAAGCGAAGCAAATCACTCACCTCACTTAATCACACAATAAAAAAACGTGCATAAAGCACTAAGAAATTTTATTCATCAAAAGTTGTTCCAAATAATTTCACCAGAGGTGTTTAAATAGGCTCCTAACAACCAACTAAAAGATAAAATAACTAATTTAAATCAGATTTGATCTTATTGGATTAGATCAGATTTGATTTAAATTTTAAAATCCTAAAAATATGATAACTAATTTAAATCAGATTTGATCTTATTAGATTAGATCAGATTTGATTTAAATTTAAAATCCCTAAAAATACTACTAAACAAATCAGAAATAATTCAAATCTTCCAACAAACTCTAACAACAAAACAAACTAACATAAATGCCTAAAAAATCGAAAATTAATAATAAATTATGCCTCCCATTGAATTTGAAAAGCATTATTGGGCTTCTTGCTGTCCTGACTTAACCCAATGGGCCTTATGACTTGTCGCCCTTTCAGCACCACTGTTTTTGAGACGGACTCTTGGTCTTCTTGATGTCCAAGACTGGCATGGTACAATTCTTCTCAGTTCCTCGAATATGACAAGATTACCATTCTGCCCCTTAACTTCAAAATGACGAGAATGCCCTCTTGAGCACGTATCATTCTCCCCCTCTTCAAAAAGATTCGTCCTCGAATCTTGATTGAGAAGCTCTTTTTTCCTCCAAGGAATCCAAATCAAATCTCCGGGTTCAAAGACCATGGTTTGATGACTTTTCTCTATCCACTGAATGGTGGCTATGTCTTTCATGTGTGCAAGTTGTCTGTCTTTCTTTTCATCCATATTAATGCCTCCATAATTGACCAGTGAATCTTCAACGCCTGAAAAAGTGGATATAAAAACACTAGGAATTTCATGGTTAGATGTATGAGAAACTAAGGATTCTGTGGATTTCAATGAGACTAATGCACTCTTGTCTAAGCTAGAACTTTCTAGATCTCTCTCACAAGTGTGTTTATTGAACTCAGTTTCTTTTTCGCTCATTGACTCCTCTCGCTCACTATTCTCATCTTTTCTCTCAAAACTCTCCTTTGCAATCAAACATGGATTCTTTTCACTCAAACACTCAATCTCTTTCTCAATTTCTTTTCTTTCATATTCTTCAAATTGCTCACATCCCAATGGCCCAGTTGAGAAATTCTGCACTGTTGAATCTTCCAAGGACACATCACCCTCTACAGCATACTCAACAAATTCTTCCATCTCTGTCTTTGAAGAAGAATGAAAGATAGGCATAGAAGAATTCCTCTTGTTATGGCGAGCTATCATTTGTTGTACCTGCTCCCAGTCAATGGCGAATTTGACCAAATTGTCAATGGTTGTGAAACGGTAACGTTGGACTTCATCTGCAAGTTCTTCACGTAATCCAAACAAAAATCGGTCCTTGAGAACCTCAGAACTCCTTTTAATATTAGCCATGTCCATCAAATATAGAAACTCCTTGTGGTACTCCATCACTGATTGTGAGCCTTGTTGTAACGTAAAAAATTTTCCAAAAAATGTATTGTGGTATGATGATGGCACAAACTGTCTCCTCATGATTTTCTTCATCTTCTCCCAGCTGCTAATTGGGAACTTTCCGTACCGTCTTCTAGATCTTCCTAATTCAGTCCACCATATACGGGCAGCATCGAAAAAATTGGCTTGTACCAGTTGAACTTTCTTTTCCTCTGAAAGGATGCAATTTGTAAAAATCGATTCTACCTTTCTTTCCCATTTGAAAAACGCTTTAGGATCATTCCTCCCTTTGAATGTAGGGATTTGCAATTGAGAACTTTTTTTGCATATGAGATTCCTTCATCATCACTATCGTAATACTCAAACATTTTTTTTATTTTTTTTCCAGACACTGACTTAAAGATAGAATAATTGCAAAAACAAAATAAAAAAAGATTTTTTTTCGTTTTTTTTACTATAACGTGAATTTACAGAAATTAAAGAGAAAAATAAAAAAGAGACTAAACAAGACCCATGGAACGTGTAGATAAATAATAATTTACCTACGACCTGCTCTGATACCAGATGATAAGGAATAAAAAAAATAAATTAAATGATAGATAAATGGGGGGGTTTCCTGCTAGACCTCTAAGAAACCTGTTCTTAGCAACCTAGGTCACCGAAAAGGATTCCCTACTAGACCTTCAAAGAACCTGTCCTTGACAACCTAGATCAGAGGGATGAAAATTGAATCACTCAATCTTCTCTATACAACAAGCGAAGCAAATCACTCACCTCACTTAATCACACAATAAAAAAAACGTGCATAAAGCACTAAGAAATTTTATTCATCAAAAGTTGTTCCAAATGATTTCACCAGAGGTGTTTAAATAGGCTCCTAACAACCAACTAAAAGATAAAATAACTAATTTAAATCAGATTTGATCTTATTGGATTAGATCAGATTTGATTTAAATTTTAAAATCCTAAAAATATGATAACTAATTTAAATCAGATTTGATCTTATTAGATTAGATCAGATTTGATTTAAATTTAAAATCCCTAAAAATACTACTAAACAAATCAGAAATAATTCAAATCTTCCAACAAACTCTAACAACAAAACAAACTAACATAAATGCCTAAAAAATCGAAAATTAATAATAAATTATGCCTCCCATTGAATTTGAAAAGCATTATTAGGCTTCTTGCTGTCCTGACTTAACCCAATGGGCCTTATGACTTGTCGCCCTTTCAGCACCACTGTTTTTGAGACGGACTCTTGGTCTTCTTGATGTCCAAGATTGGCATGGTACAATTCTTCTCAGTTCCTCGAATATGACAAGATTACCATTCTGCCCCTTAACTTCAAAATGACGAGAATGCCCTCTTGAGCACGTATCAGATTTTATGCATTTATTTAATTATATATTATAATTAAAATATTTTTCGATTATTATTTCTGAAAATAAAAGAATATATTCTAAATTTGTAAATTAATCAATTTATAAAAAAATTAATATGCAAGCACATATAATAGAATAAAAGATAAAAAAACAAGTGATACATATGAATAAATTAAGAATAAAATAAAATATATAAAACCATGAAGAGAATGAAAAATTAAATTAATACCTAAACTATAATGGTTTGAATTAAAATTTATAATTAAAAATATTAAAAAAATAATAATAAAATTAGAAAATACATAGAAAGCTATATAAAGAAAACGTGGAGAATTTAAAATTTATTTTTTGATAAAGAGACGATAACCACTAGATAAGAAATAGAAAGAAAAAGTTAAAAATATGAAGCTAAGAAGAGAATTTACAAGAATAAATAATTAACGGTACAAAAACTAAATTTGATTAGATTAACTAATAGTCAAAATAATAAAACGATAAAAAAGTAAACTTGAGACTTTAGCCAATTAATTTTAGTTTATTTCTGTAAAATTATTTAAAATTTAAAGTAAGATACATAACACATTATATATAACTATAATTTAAAAAAAGAAAATTGCCCCTATTGTTGTTACTAAGTCCGTGCCTACTCTTAGTATATATATACCTTGCTTAGGGTATAATGGTATCTTTTTTTCAACATGACTTTAACTGGCATAAAAACTTTGACAAAAGAGTAATCATTACATTTTTAACCAAACTTATTTGATTTATTAAACATTAAAACCACTACTTAGTCTTTATTTTAATTAAAATCACTAATTTGTATTTTTTATTTTCTATTTCTATGTTTCATTTAATTTTTAAAATTTTATATTGTCCTCAATCAAGTTAAGTGAAGTCAAATTGTTAGCTAATGTAATTAAAGGGAAGACAAAAATAATTAACAATTTATATTTAAAATTCAAAATTTATAATTGAAAAGTATTGATAATTAACGATTTTTAGCCAATAAAATCATCAACAATTTATAATTAAAAAGTTCCAAAATTTAAAATATTTAAAATTTAATTAAAAAATTAGAATTTAATATTTATAATTTAAATTTAACGTTTAAAAATTATAATTTAATATTTAGGGGTTAGAATTTAAAATTTAGAATTTGAGATTTAAAATTTAAGGTGTGATTAGTGTCCGATAGCAACAGTGGCCGCCGAAAGTAATGGCTGGCAACCACGATAATGGCTGATGGTAAAAGCAGGTGGCTTGTGGTGTAACATTTTAGAAGGGAGAAAAAAGAAAATTGGTAAAAGAATAATTTCAGAAAAAAAAAATTGTGAATTGGTATTGTACATTTTTTTATTATTATTGACCGATATTGGCTGAATTTTTATTAGTTACCTAACATAGTCAAAAGACAAATTAATTATTCTTATGTTTTTTTGTAACATATGAATAAAATAGGTTTAATTATTTTTTCGATTCTATAATTTTATTGAATTTTTAATTAAGTCTTTATTTTTTTTAATTAGGTCATTATATTATATTAGATCTATTATTTATTATATATTACTAATTTTATAATAAAAATATGGTACATATCATTTTTTTGTTGCAATTAAAATCAAATTTTTCTCTCTAAAATTAAAGAGTTATCCCTTCTTTTCTCTCTCTTTCTCTCTTTTTCTATCTTTCTCATTCTTTCACTTATTCTATCTCTCTTATATATCATTATCAATGACTAATTACAAATTTGATAATCAAAATATATAACACGATATTCTCTAATTACATTTAAATTAAATTAAAATATTAAAAATTTAAATATAGCTATATATTATATATTATATTTATATATTACTAACTAATTTAATAACTAAAATGTATCACATGACACTCTCTTATTAAAATTTAGAAAAAATATTTTTTTTTTCAAAAATTAGTAAACCTCCTTACATTCTCTTATCTACCTCTCTCTTTTTTTCTATTTCTCTCTATTCTTCCCACTCTATACATAATTTATAGTTTATATTTTATATTAGTAATTTGATAAATCAAAATGTGTCACCAGATATTTTTTTATTATAATTAAAATAAAATTTTTTCTTAACTTCCAAAATTAACAAACTCTCCTCTCTCATTCTTCTTATTTATCTTTATCTCTCTTTTTTCTTTCATTCACTATTTTTCTCTACCTTTCTACACTATAAAAAATAAAATTAACAACATAATATAATTTAAATAAAAAATATTATTATAAGCATATTTTTTATTTACTTTTAAATTTTTATTGTTTATTTTTCTAAGTTATATTTTTACTTCTTCTTCAAATATGTATTATATATAATTTAGAGAAAATATTAATATTGTGATTAAAAGTTAGAACCAAGATTTAATTATTTTAGAAAAATAAATTTGAGTTAATTTTATAACTATTAATATAAATTTTTTTATACTAATATCTAATTATATTTTTATATATAGAGAGAAAAAATATTATTTTTAAATAACAATCATAAAAACTAATTATTTTTATTTGTGCAATAGACTTACACTACTACATACTTGACTTTTATTAACATTTCAAAAATATTATCAAATCATATTAAAATGTTACTTATGTATATTAGTAACATTTTAACAAATGTTAAATATACCCTATGTTACTAAAGAATTTTACTAACATTTTTCTAAAGATTTAATAACATTTAGTAAAAATATTACAAAAGATATTCTATAGTAATATTATAAGAAATGTTACAATAGACCATTCATGATAACACTTAAAGAAATGTTACAATAGATATATTTTGTAACACTTAAAAAAATGTTACCATAGATATTTTTTGTAAGACTTAGAAAAATATTACAATAGATATATTTTATAACACTTAAAAAATGTTACAATAGATCTTCTATAGCAATACTCTAACAAATGTTACAATTTATCTTTTTCATTAATATTAAAAAAATTGAAAAAGATCTTTTTTATTAACAATAAAAATATTACAATAAATCTTTAGTAACATTTAATTGCACAAAATATTAAATTAATTTTTTTTCTTTCAATTACATATTCTACACCCACTTTATAAATTAAACCCAAGATATTTAAATATTAAAATTAGTCCAATAAATCAATTTTTCATATAATTACAGAGATCTCCCAAAAAAAGATTTTATATGACTATATTAACTGCAGAGGCCTCCCAAAATTTTACATAGAATGTGTAATTGTGATATATCTCTATCTACAATACCTTCAAGACTCTAATGTATTCAAAGAAACAAATATATCATTAGCTCAAATGTTTCTTCCATCAACCACTCCACTAAAGAGGTGCTTTTCACTAGGAAATCCATCCTTAATCAAATCAAGAGTCTTAGTTCCTCGGATTAAATCGAATCCAAATGCTGTGACACCACTTAGAGATGTGAGGGTCTTGTCAGCCTCAGCGGGCACATCAGAAAAGTAAGTCTCAATAAGCACATTTAATCCAGATAAAAAACACGCAAATTCTGAGTATGCTATAGTAGATGTTTGCAATTCTTTTGACTCAAGATCTAAGACGAGGGCAGGTTCATTAAATTGAATCCATGAAGCACCAGCTGCCTTAAGATCAGCCACAACCTCCCTAAGTTTGTAGTTATAAGCAAGTAAGAGAAATAACATGAATATAATCAAAGCCTCACAATTCCTGAATATAAAATTGCCAATTTTAAAAAAAGACAATCAAAATAAATTGAATTTTATGGTGTGTAGAATGAATAAAAAGATACACTTTAGGTCAGAGAACAATACTTGCCTGCATTAGCAAACCTCCATCACGTAAAGTATGTATCTCAGCTTCTACTTTGGATTGATTCATTCGCAATCTATAACTTCCAGACCCTCCTCGTACCATGTCAATTTAGTAATTATTTACAATATGGGAATTACAAAATTGACCACAATCTCTGGTGGAATAAAAGGAAACTACAGAGGATGTTCATCAAATGGACAACTATAACAATGCATACCGTGTATTTGCTTCCTTCAATGTTCAAAGACACTTGAGAATGCACAAGAGATACCTCCCCAAACTTTTTACCAAATAATTAGAAGAAGAGATCAAAGAATTCTTGATAATAATGCAAAAAATCAGGTACAACATATAATCTAACACATACATTCACTTATTAAGATATATAGATAAAAGTAAAAATACAAATACTCTCTCTCTCTCTCTCTCTCTCTCTCTCACACACACACACACAAATATCACAGTTCTTAAGATTAGAAATTCTAAATGCAGTTTGTAACAAAACCAAATATCACAGTTCTTAAGAATAAAAATTCTTAATGCAAATTGTAACAAAATCAGGAAATCATCACTGTTTAATAGGGTAGCAATCATCTCGAAACTCCAGCACACTATAGCAACTATGTTTAAGACAATATATAAATGATAATTCTACAAAAGTAATGACAAGTACTGAAAGCACCAAGGTACCTCTGAATTAGCAAGCCTTAGAAAAACTTCACACTCTGTTCACTCAAACTTTAAATCATTAAGAAATTTATACAAATCCTATGTTTGATTATGTCATGGTATTGGATGCCAAAAAGTCTTCACTTATATAAAAAATATATACAAATCAAAAGTATATGACTATACATCAAGATTTTAAAATTGATAAATGTCTCTTTTTATTAGATATTCTCTTAAGGCAACTAATACATCATCAACCTCAATCGTCATAAGAAACAAATATATCATGCCAACAATAGGCACTATAAATTCTCAATTCATGATCTTAATAGAACTTATGAACTCTCAAGTAGAATCTAAACAAGATGTTATGCTCATGGTCAAAGGTAAAATAATTGAGCTACATACAAATTAATTCATCAATACAGCAAGTAAACAATATTTGATACACCATATGACCATATATTCTTCTTTTGAAAGGGACAAAATATGTACCATACCAACTTGGTGCCAAGTTATGTGCTCTGATGACTGCCACTTAACAGCATTTTCTTTTCTAAAAGCTCGAAGTTGTTCCTTAAACTTTTTGCTCTCTTCAAAGTTGGCCTTTCACTTTAGAGCTCTGTTAGAACACATCCATAATCATCAGAAACCATGGAAAAACAAGATTAAAAAAGGGGGTCAATTTCTTTATATATATGAAATGCTCACTTCTTGTCTAAAACAGCGATCCAACTTTATTTTCAAGTCTGTACATTCACCAAAGAATTTTACAACTAGGTGTTCCACATGACACTTCTGGAACAGCTCAATAATCTGCCCAAAAATGTGATTTCTAGCAATAGTTAATTATCAAAATACAGCCTAAGATATGATTCCTGTCAACACACAAAACATAAACTTTCTCTTGCTCTCCTAGCAAGTAAGAATTTACTTACACTACATATTAAGCAACCGAAGTCTTGTGTTTAGGAACAAAAGTCCTACAACTAATTAACTATTATCCATGTCATAAGAAAATTAACACAAATCAAATCATAGCAATAGTCATACCAGTAATACATACAATACAATATCTTAAACACATGAACAAAAATAACAATTGATTAGCAAATAAACTCACTTTAGTGCACATTGGGTGCTTGTGTAACGTTAAAGGAGGATGCATCTTTCCACAAGACTATAGTTATCTAAATTATAAGTAGCTACTCCAAATTATTTTAGAAAATGCAATGCATGATGCTAGCAACAATCACTATATGTTTAAGAACCAAATCATCAAAATATATATATATATAAATTCATTCAGTGAGCAAAAAAAGACAACTGCAGGAATCAAATTAAATTACACATACACTACTATCATTTATGTGATGAAGATATATTGCTTTTTCGTTCCTAACAACTCAAAGAATTACGAAAAATAGTCAGCAATCTGTCATGAATTCATAACTTAAATTAGCACATTGAGGATCAACGGATGGTCTACCTGCACAACGACGGTGATGATGACGATAACTAACGCGGCAAGCAGAGGTAGCAACAATGAGCAGCGATAATTCAGATCTGGATCGAAATCAGCAAGGGTTGAGAAATTGAAGAATTTTGTGAATAAAAAAATTAAAGAAGAGAGAAAATGCTTACCAAAGTGGAGAGTAAAATCGAAAATTTGAATTGAGAATTTGAAATCGAGAATTTGAATTTGAATTTGAATTTGAATTTGAATCAGGAATTTGAATTGTGAATTGAGAAGTTGAGAAAATGCTTACCGAGGAGAGGTGCGAGATAGGTGGTTTCACAGTGTAAGGAGTGAGAACGATTTCGAGTGGTTTCTATCTTCCGAGCATGAGGATTTAGAGTAAATACCCATAATGGTCCCTGAGATTCAGGTCATTACTCAATGTGGTCCCTGAGATCCCAATTGCACCATTGTAATCCTCCAGCTCCGGACACCATAATAGTCCCTGGATAGTTTTTCAGTGATGAGTCATTATCAAGACGCTGAAGTGGCCTCATTTTGCCACGCTGGATGGTGCCAACGGCTAGTTGAACTGGCATAGTTTCAATTTATACCCAATGTGGTCCCTCCTTCTATATTTAACCCTAAATTCCCAAATGTTCAGTAAGTTAATTTTTCTTCTTCTTCATCGTTGTTTTCTCATTCTTGTTGTTGTCATTGTTCCTGAAGCTGGAAGTGAATATCCATGATGGGTAGTGGAAGTACTAGAGTTGGAAGCTCTATTAGTTCATGGTGCAGTGGCCATCGGACGAGAACACAAAGCAGGAGCAGAAGATCCGGGGTGCCAGAATGGTGCAGTTGTGGCTGCCGGCCAGTTCTCAGGTGGTCTGGGACATATTCAAACCCAAATAAACTATTTTTTGGTTGTCCCAATTATAATGTGAGTTATAAGTATTACTTGTGTTGTTATGATTGCTCCTACCTAACTGACTGTTCTTCTCTTGTTCTTCTTCCCTGAAGCTTGAGCATGTTATATGTTTGCTTGATTACAGACAAGTGAAAAGAGATGGTGTGGACTTTTTGTGTGGACAGATACTGGGCAAGATGAACCAGTTGAGAAACCAGAATCTTATGAAGATAATCATGAAGTGAAGATGAACTTTGATTGGAGGCTTGGGAGATTAGAAGAAGATGTCCGGAATAAAATACTGGTTAACCAATTGTTGGTATTAGTTGTGTCTGTATTGATTGTGTTAATTGTTATCCTGTATTGTAAAACATGAGTTAAAAGAGTAGGTGGTATGTACCCTGTAGTCATTGAATGAACAACATGTAAAAAAATGATAACATGATTATGGTATTAGAAACTATTGAATAGTGCTTGTTGATGGAATGTAAACTTGGCTAACTCAATTATTGAAAATAGTAATATACTAAAGAAGGCAACATAAGTGATTGAAAACCAGCCATGGCCAGCACTGTATTAAGATAATGGTTCAAACTTAAAAGATAAGTGTGTTAAGATAATGGTTCAACTTAACATACTTAGTCACATAACACAAAGGGCAGCCAACTATCATGAGCATGTTAAACAAAGTTGCCTCAAAAGGGAGGACTTTACAGCAAAACATAAAGGATTGTTTTTTCCTTGTGTAGTCTTTATCTAGCAAAAAGTATTAAATTCAAAACAGAAAGCCCTATACATATTAAGCTAAAGTCTTCAATTCTTCTTTCTTGGAGCCTTAAATCTTGGAGTTGGGATGAACTTCATATAATTGACAAGTCTTGTTGCCGTTTCTGAACTAGCACCCTGCATGGGATTCACTGGCACAGAAGTTGCTAGTGGGAGGATCTTCTCTTTGGTGATAATTTTGAAGACCTTTTTATTCAATGGTCCTAGATAGAAAAAATTTACATTACACATAAATGATGATTCACTTGAATCACAAAAAATTTAAGAAATGTAAATAGGAAGTTACCTTTTGAGAATCTTCTACATCAAAAGCAGTTGGCTGAGATATATCTATCTCTACAGGTTGTGCATCAGAAGTGGCTGGTGCAATCTCAGTAGACTACACAAGAGGATTGTCATCTCCATCACGTTGGTCACCATCATCTTGAGGCTGCTGAAGTTGCTGTTCAGATGCAGGCGCACCTCCTTTATTTTTCTTCTTCTTATTTGCCTCAGCAGTAGCAGTAGCAACTGCAGCAGCTACAGCAGCCGCAGCAGCATCACAATCTCTCTTCTTCTTGCAACCTCTCTTTGTATGTCCTTTATCACCACAAAAACTGCAAGTAAAGGGGCCCAATTGCCTCTTTAGATGAACATTATCTCCATTGTTACTCTGAGGCTTGGGATCAGCTTTAGACTTTTTAGATCCTCCACCAGCCTTCTCATCAGCATCCATCTGTCTTTTCATCTATAGTTTTCCATGTTTCCTCTTTTATTTTTGGTGCATGTGGCCTGTTACATTCTTCTGCATGCTCCCATAATGGTTGTCCAGGAATTGGATTAATATGATGATTATATGTTTTCCTGTATGACTCCATTATTAGCAAGCGGTGACAAAAGTCTTCTGGTGGCTTGTTAACTCGAGACAGTGCAGCACATGAATGCACACAAGGAATACCTGCATACAAACAACAGCCACAACAACCATAGATTTTAGTCATATACCATTAATCAGATTATTACTATAGCACAAAAACAATTATTATAGGAATGCAAATAACCTGTAAGCATCCAAAATTGGCAAGTATATAGTCTTTTTCCTAAGTCCACCACATGATTAGTTGGGTGTCCATGCACCTCAAATCTTTCGTATCCGTTGTCCCCTATCCAAATAGGCTTCCGATTCTTAGATTCTTTTCTAACTTTCTCCAATCGACTCTTTATAACCGGTGTGAGCACTCCTGTGTGATTATTTAGTTTCACTTTGTTCTTGGCTATGGCCCGCATTATGAACATTCGAACCTCCTCCAACAATGTTATAATGGGCTTGGCTCTTGCATCCTTGATCTTTGCATTGAACACCTCGCATGCATTGTTACAAATGCTATCCAACTTCGGCTTATGGCTGAATGCGCTTCTAGCCCATGCATCTCTTTGCCATTTATCTAAATATGACCATGCATCTTCATTCAGTCTTTTTATCTTGTCCATTCCATCCCTTAACTCTTGATAAGTCATTATCCTTGCACATTTCCACAAAGCCCCCTTAGTTGTAAATCCTTCCAACTCTTGTTAAAATTTCTTCATAAATGCCAGACGCAAAAACGATGGTGCACATTGGGCATCACCACTTGCACTGCTGATATTAGTCCCTGCCAGTCATGGTCATTTAATGACACATAGTGCATTAGTTCCTACCAATCATGGTCGATCACCATAACAGTCCTGACGTTAGGATTTTTGCCAGTAAAGAGTTATTAAGAATAGTCGCGTTGTAGATATAGTCTCTAAACCGACAGAAATCCCTTCGTGCAAACGTTTTGGTTGTCACAAGTAATAAACCCCTAAATAAATTGATAACCGAAGTATTTAAACCTCGGGTCGTCTTCTCAAGGAATTGCAGGGAAGTATGTTCTTATTATTGGTTATGAGTTTGTAAATTGGGGTTTTGGAAGTAAGGTGGGAATATGTTATATGACAAGTAAAATAAAATAATACTAATAAAATCTCTTGGCAAGGTATAAGAACTGGAAGTCCTATCCTAGTTATTCTTATCAATTGTGATGAGAATTGGATTTTTCTCCCACTTTGTTAACCTCTAACTATGAAGGTAAGTTAAGTGGATGAATTCCAATTTTCAATCAACAATGAGTTTGATAACTCAAAAGTTACCAATTAATCAACCAAGCCAAAAGGGTAACAGAAAAATCTAAATTATTTATATAAATAAAAGACACAAATTATAGATCTGAAAATACCTCAAATAACATTAATTTAAAAAAGTAATCTGTAACATGGAAGAGTTCATAAATTAAATTGGGAAAATAAATAAAAATAAAGAACCTGTGATTGAGAGTCGCTCCTAAAACTAAGAGAAGTCCTAAATCCTAATCTTAAGAGAGAGAGAGAGAACCTCTCTCCAAAACTAAATCTAAAACATGAAAAGTGAAATTATGAGTGCCTCCTCTGAATGGATGCAATCCCTCTACTTTATAGCCTTTAATCTGAGTTTTCTGGGCCGAAAACTGGGTCGAAAACAACCCAGAAATCGCTGGAGAAGAAATCTGCCACGCTGATTTTTTGTCACTGCGACGTGGCCGCATGGAGCACGCAGTCGCATCGCCTAGCGACAGAGCCACTATAGCATATTATATATCAATTCGAAGTCCCGGACATTAGCTTTCCAACGCAACTGAAACTGCGTTATTTGGACCTCTGTAGCTCAAGTTATGGTCGTTTTAGTGCGAGAGGGTCAGGCTGACAGCTTTGCAGTTTCTCCAACTTCTTGTATTCCTTCCACTTTTGCATGCCTCCTTTCCATCCTCCAAGCCATTCCTGCCCTATAATATCTGAAACACTTAACACACATATCAAGGCATCTAATGGTATTAAGAGAGGATTAATAATAAGCAAATATAAGATCAAAGAAGCATATTTTCAATCATAGCACAAAATCAAGAAGGAAAATGTAAAACATGCGAATTGTATGAATAAGTGAGTAAAGAGTTGATAAAAACCACTCAATTGAGCATAAGATAAACCATAAAATAGTGGTTTATCAACCTCCCCACACTTAAACAATAGCATGTCCTCATGCTAAGCTCAAGAGAAACTATAAAGAGATGAAGAGGAATGATAGAATGTATGAGATGCAACCTATATGAATGCAACTAAATGCAAAAATGTTTCTACCTACTTGGTGAAAAAGTAAATAAATCTTTCAAGAATAAATATGAACTGGATTTTACTAATTCAAATCACAAAATACAATACAAATAACTTGCAAGAAGAAGATAGCTCATAAAAGCAGGGAACATAGAATTAGGCATTGAACCCTTACTGGTAGTGTATATCATTCTAACTCTCAAGTGTCTAGGGTCAATTCTCTCAATTCTCTACTAATCTTGCTCTCTATAGCTTGCTCTTCATCTAAAAATCAACAAAAATTTAATGCACCAATACATAAATCAAGAGGTCTTTTAAAGGTTGTAATGGGGTTAGGGTCAAGGTAGAATTGTATTTGGCTAAGTGGACTAAAATCTGAATCCTTAATTAACATAAACTTTTCCCACCTAACTTAAGACAATCCATATAATCACGATACAAGATCTGACTTCCCATTAACTATGTTTTTCACATATTCATGCATTCTAATTTCAAGTACAACTCATATGCATTGCTTTCACCACTTACTTTGGGGCATTTTGTCCCCTTTCACTTATTTTGCTCTCTTCTTTTTTTTTTCAATTTTTTTTATTATTTATATATTATTATTATTATATTTTTTTAATGCATATGATTAATTTATTGAATGCATGAACATGTCCTAAACATTTCTTTCACATTTTCAGAAAATTCTAACATACTCAATTCTCAAACCAGTGTTTCCAAACCCACTTTTCCCCATACTTAATTCATAAGCATTCTCACTAGTCTAAGCTAACCAAGGATTCAAATTAAGGACATTATTGTTTTTCGCTTAGAGTTAATGATGTGCTAAAATAAAGAACAAAGGGGTAAAATGGCTCAACATTGGTTTGCAAAGGATAATGAAAGGTAAGGCTATATGGGTATGTAAGCTTAGTGAAACAAAGGCCTCAATCATATAAGTGTATGCATACATCAAATAATGAAAATATAGAATTAAGCAAGACAAAGATCACAATTTTAGAGAGAAAAACACACACCAAAAATAAAATATTGGTTGATAGAATACAACCAATCAATTAGGCTCAAAAATCTCACAGGTTTTGTGTGTTCAAGCTTTAAATCATATTCCAAAATAATATTTCTTCATACAAGTTTTTCAAAAAGTTTTATTCAAATTAGTGAAATACTATAAAAGTTTTCTTGAAAAAGAAAATATTACTTCAACCAAGTGGTAAAATATGCACAAATAAAACAGACATGCAATCAAACATGCAAATGCAACAATGAAAAACAAAAATTGGTGTTGAGAAGAAAAGGGTAACTAACCCATGGAGATCGGTATCGACCTCCCCACACTTAAAGATTGCACCGTCCTCGGTGCATGCTGAGATGTACAGGTGGGCGGTGTTGTAGTTCCTCAGCCGATGCTCGTTGTAGATTCTTTCTCTTTACTCTTCCCAGTGGCCATCCTGAAAAGGGACAAAGAAAGTAACTTTGAAGGCTAAGGGTTAGAGCAAGGAAGAGAGCGGAAAAGGTGGTAATTAATGCACAGTAGAGAGGAATGACGTTTACACATGGTCATGACTACATGTGAAAAGTCATCAATGGAAATATAGCAAGTGCATGTAATGACAGTTAAATGCAAGATGTTTATTGGCATGCTGGCAAAGGCATGAGTAGCATAGATCAAGCATTCAATGTCTAAGTTAGATTACCAAGTCTTTCAAACTAGCAACATGTTTGCAATAACAATTATATTTAATTAATAAAATATAAAAAGGGTTTTGTGAAAAGCAAGCATTTAGAGTAGTAGGATAAAAGATACTGAAAAGCAGTGCACAATGCCATACGGGCGTTTTTCACAAACATATAGCATGCATGGTAAATAATCTAGTGAAAATAATAAATTGAACATGCAAGCAACCCTTTTAAAAAATAAATATATAAATGCCAAACAATTTTGCAACAATCCAATGACCCAATTAAATTTCCAACACCAATTAAAAGAAAAAAAGAAAACATGTATAATGAAGGTAAAAAGAAAGAGAAAGGAAGAAGAAAACATAAAATAAAGGAGAAGAATAAAAAAAGGCATGAGGAAAAAGGAAAAATAGGATTTGGGAAAAGAAAAGATAAGATAAGTGGCAAAATTATGTAAGCTGTGCGGCGCAAGCGACGCGGCCGCGTGGGGCACGCGGTCGCGCGAGTTGTGCTTAAACTGACTGACGCGGTCGCGTCGGTCACGTGGTCGCGTCGGTCACGCGTTCGCGTGACCCGTTTTATGCTACTGGCACGAGGGCAGCCTCGCGCTCGCACAACCCTCTGTTTAAAATCATTAATTGCCAAATCTTGGGTGACGCGGTCGTGTGGGTGACGCGATCGCGTGGGTGGCCATAATTGAAAGACGACGCGGCCGCGTGGGGCACGCGTTCGCGTGAGCGGGCTTGGGCATCTAGCACGAGTCCAGCCCAATTCCAGCACAACTTTCGGCCATACACCATTTTTACGTCGAATTTGAGGCACGCGGCCGCGTGGGTGACGCGGTCGCATGGGAGACCAAAGTTCCCACATGACGCGGTCGGTGAGCGACGCGGTCGCATGGAGCGATTTGTGCCAAAGGCACGCCTCCAGCCACGCTCTCGCGTGACTCTCTGTTCGATTTATTTTCTTCCCTAATGCACCAATGACGCGGACGCATCAGCGACGCTGCCGCGTCGCGTGCGTGCTTTTTATATATATATATATATATAATGCAGTATGCAGAATGCAATGCTTAATATGAATGCTATGAAAGTATGCATGATTCTAGGTTCAATCAAAATTCAAATACAAACAAAACAAACTAAAATGAAAACTGAAAAAGGAACGATCATACCTTGGTGGGTTGTCTCCCACCTAGCACTTTTAGTTAAAGTCCTTAAGTTGGACATTTGGTGAGCTCCCTGTTATGGTGGTTTATGCTTGTACTGATCCACGAATCCCCACCAATGTTTGTATCTCCAGTAACCTCCGGGGTCCCAGACTAAGCACGTAAAGCCCTTACGAAGTTTCAAACAGATTCTTAGGCTCCCGGGGTGACAAATGTCAGAACAGATTTCAGGATCCCAAACCTTACCTTTACACCCGTTTTTGTCTTGATCTGCATTTTTCCAGCCGGGTGAAAGGTGATCTGAATTCTCACTGCAGCGACCAAACAGCTTCCTAGACCCATTCAGTTGAGCTCTATACCAACCTTTGCGTTTAAACTTAAAGCTTCCAACCATAATGAACCTTGCAGGACAATTCTTACCACTGGCCATCTTCTGCTTACTCTTAATGTCACAAAGAGCTCTAAGTTGACCATCCGTCTCCAGTAGCCCATATTCAAGTGGAATTAGAAAGCTAAGGGATATGAATTTTACCCACTTGAATGTTGTGAAGGATGATGGCAACTTGAGGGGAGGTATTTTTAATGGAATTGTAGGCTCCACTCCCTTGTGCTCTTCTCTGATAATTACCACCTCTTTGCAAGCTTCTTCAATTTCAACCTCTTCCTCTTGGTAGCTTTCTTCTAATTCAATCTCCCCTTCATTGCTTTCCAAGGGCATGGGAGGTTGTGCTTCTTCTTCTTGAATCTCCATCTCTTGATCAACCTCTTCCAAGTCTTCAACTATGATATGCCTTGGGGGTTGTACACCCTCCTCAACATCAATTTCAAATACCTTGGAGGGAGGCTTTATGACTTGATTTTTCTATGGAGGTTCTGCATCTCCTAAGTCTGCAACCACTACCTCCTCTTCTTCTTCAATAATTTCAGCTTCCTCCACTTGTTCCAATATCAAATCGTGCTGCTCACTATCCACCGGAGTGCCCAATTTCTCCTTCCTACTACATTCTTCAGTAGATTTCCCACATGAAGTCATGGGGGTTCTTTGAATGTCCGAACGTCGGGAAGGTAATTGATTTCTTGCTTCATCCAGGTATTTAAGTATGAGATCGTATTCATCCTCGATGATTTTCTTTTCAACTATTTCTTCACCTTCAAGCACAAAATCCTCCTTGTTGTCTTCCTTCACTCGTTCTTCAACCGCGATGTCAACTTCAAGGGTCTCTACTACCTTCACCCTTAGTGCCTTCTCTAGCTCTTTATGAAGTATGGATTCGCGAAGATGATCCTCTCTCTCTTGTTCCATGTCAATTGTATCAGTGGGATCATGTTGCTCTTGGATTGATGGATGTGGGTGCTCTTCCATGGGTGGTGGTGATGGGATGGATAGATTATTCTGTGATTGAAAAGAAAGTGTACTAAAGCTTGAGGGTTGATTGTTGAAGGGATTTGGTAATCCAATTTGGGCAGTGAAAGCTTGTATAGTAGAGTTTAGATCGGCAAGTGCTTTCTCTATGGAGGTTTGGGGTGGATAGGAGGGTTCATTTATTGGGAGAAAGGGTTCATGGTAGGAAGGTGGCTCATCTTGATAATGATAAGGAGATGGTGTATATTGAAGTGGTGGTTCTTTGTATGGTTCATTTGGCTTATAAGGTGGTTGGTATGGTGGATAGGGGTTAGGGTCATATGGAGGTGAATGGTGGAAAGGGGCTTGTGAGTATGGTGGTCTAAAGTCATGTTGAGGAGGGGGTTCATAGGCATATGGTGGTGGTTGTTGATAATCAAAAGAGCGTTCACCATAGCCATCATTTTGATATGCATCATAGAATGGTTGTTGATAGTCCATTGGAGGTGGTTGTTGCCATGAGGGTTGATTAAATCCTTGTGGCTCCTCCCATCTTTGATTGTTCCAACTGTGATGCCTGTTGTCATTATAATCTCCTCTTCCTGCAACATAATTGTAACCAGACTCATAGCCAAAGAGGTGAGAGTTCATAGTAGCGAGAGAAAATAAAAACAAAAACTAACAAAAAGAAAATATTTTGAAAAAGAGATGATTTTTGGAAAAAATATTTAGATAAAAATTTTAAAATAAAAATCTGAAATTTATTTTTTTGAAAAATATTTACAATAACCAATAATAAGGCACACGTTTGCAATTCCCCGGCAACGGCGCCATTTTGACGTTAGGATTTTTGCCAGTAAAGAATTATTAAAAATAGTCGCGTTGTAGATATAGTCTCTAAACCGACAGAAATCCCTTCGTGCAAACGTTTTGGTTGTCACAAGTAACAAACCCCTAAATAAATTGATAACCGAAGTATTTAAACCTCGGGTCGTCTTCTCAAGGAATTGCAGGGAAGTATGTTCTTATTATTGGTTATGAGTTTGTAAATTGGGGTTTTGGAAGTAAGGTGGGAATATGTTATATGACAAGTAAAATAAAATAATACTAATAAAATCTCTTGGCAAGGTATAAGAATTGGAAGTCCTATCCTAGTTATCCTTATCAATTGTGATGAGAATTGAATTTTTCTCCCTTTTTGTTAACCTCTAACTATGAAGGTAAGTTAAGTGGATGAATTCCAATTTTCAATCAACAATGAGTTTGATAACTCAAGAGTTACCAATTAATCAACCAAGACAAAAGGGTAACAGAAAAATCTAAATTATTTATATAAATAAAAGACACAAATCATAGATCTGAAAATACCTCAAATAACATTAATTTAAAAGAGTAATCTGTAACATGGAAGATTTCATAAATTAAATTAGAAAAATAAATAAAAATAAAGAACCTGTGATTGAGAGTCGCTCCTAAAACTAAGAGAAGTCCTAAATCCTAATCCTAAGAGAGAAAGAGAGAGAACATCTCTCCAAAACTAAATCTAAAACATGAAAAGTGAAATTATGAGTGCCTCCTCTGAATGGATGCAATCCCTCTACTTTATAGCCTTTAATATGAGTTTTCTGGGCCGAAAACTGGGTCGAAAACAGCCCAGAAATCGCTGGAGAAGAAATCTGTCACGCTGGTTTTTTGTCACTGCGACGCGGACGCATGGAGCACGCGGTCGCGTTTCCTAGCGACAGAGCCACTATGACATATTATATATTAAATCGAAGCCCCGAACGTTAGCTTTCCAACGCAACTGGAATTGCGTCATTTGGACCTCTGTAGCTCAAATTATGGTCGTTTTAGTGCGAGAGGGTCAAGCTGACAGCTTTGCAATTTCTCCAACTTCTTGTATTCCTTCCACTTTTGCATGCCTCCTTTCCATCCTCCAAGCCATTCTTGCCCTATAATATCTGAAAACACTTAACACACATATCAAGGCATCTAATGGTATTAAGAGAGGATTAATAATAAGCAAATATAAGATCAAAGAAGCATGTTTTCAATCATAGCACAAAATCAAGAAGGAAAATGTAAAACATGCGAATTGTATGAATAAGTGAGTAAAGAGTTGATAAAAATCACTCAATTGAGCATAAGATAAACCATAAAATAGTGGTTTATCAAGTCCCTAACATAAACTCACCCTCCCCATAATAGTCCTTCACATTTAACACGAGTACACATAATAGTCCCTGACGTTTAAATCGATAGCCCATAGTAACTATGTACAATGGTAAAACAACACAGATAGTAACTATCACATGTTAACAACAATAATAGGTGCCATGCCAATCAACATTTCAGTCAAATAACTTGTAAACTGATGAAACCTATATGCACTAATATAGCATACATACTATCAAGTTATAACTTCAACAATTCAGTAAAATAACTTGCAAATAACTTACAAACTAATGAAATCTCTGTGCACTAATATAGCATACATACTATCAAGTTATAAGTTCAACAATTCAGTCAAATAACTTGCAAACTAAATGAAATCTTTCTGCACTAACATAGCATACATACTAACAAAGGATAAAATAACATTTCAGCCAAATAAGTTGTATTAATTCATTCACAACATAATTGGCATAACAATAACAGTTAACTAATAATAGGATTAATATTTGTCGAATATGCATGGTTACCTTTTGCATATTGGATATAAAGCACCAGCCATTTTCTTTGTAGTGTC
Source organism: Arachis stenosperma (assembly GCF_014773155.1). Classification (NCBI taxonomy): domain Eukaryota; kingdom Viridiplantae; phylum Streptophyta; class Magnoliopsida; order Fabales; family Fabaceae; genus Arachis; species Arachis stenosperma. The sequence continues at coordinate 22,688,080 of NC_080381.1, forward strand.
CCAAGTCTAGATGTAGTAATTCAAGAAACCACTTCCAGTTCTCCCTATTCTCTATCTCCACAATTGCCCACGCAATGACGTAGATATGATGGTTCGCATCCTGTCCAACTGCTGACAGAATTTGTCCACCAAATTGAGTCTTCAGAAATGCTCCATCTAATCCAATCAAAGGACGGCAGCCAGCTTTGAACCCATTTTTACAACCACTTAAGCACACATACATTCTCTCAAAAATAATTTCTCCGTTTGGTTGGGGTTTGGTACATATTTGCACTGTTGAACTGGGATTGGTTTTCAGCAAAGTCAAGTCATAGTCCCTCACCATCTTATATTGTTCCTTTTCATTACCATACAGTACACTTCTAGCATCCATCAAAGCCCTCAAGATTGAATTTTTGTTTAGTGTCAAATCAAAATGTGTTCTGAAATAGGTTGTAGCTTCGCAGTGTCTGAAGTTGGGATATTTTCTGACCTTCTTCACAAGCTTGCTTCAGACCCAATTCCTATTAGCAGCCCTATTTCTATCTTTCTTGGAACATGTGTGGTCGTCATTAAAGGTTTTGATCTGCCAACAAGTGTCCTCATGGTCCCTTGATGCATAAACCACCCAAGGACACTCCTTATTCTTACAAACTGCTTTACACCTTATATTATCGTTCTTCGCCAAGCGTATGCGCCTACCCTCTTGAATTATATACTCTCTAACAGTTTCTCTAAAGTCCCACTTTGTGCCAAATTTCATACCCACCTCAAGATGCAATTCACCAAATCTTGCACCCTCTCTAAACACTAGACATGCGTCATCAGAATCTATGTCTTCTTCTAGTTCATCTTCCGAATTTGGAGGAGTCTTCATCTCCTTTGAGTGCCATGAATTGGCACAATACGAGTCAGCTCCAGGATCTAGATGATATTCTACACCTTCAGCAAAACTACCAATAAAACCAAGATCCACTTCTTCATCACTAACTTCTTGCACAAATGCATCATCCTCGACCAGAATCTTCTCCTTTCCTTTAGCTAGAAGACCAACATTTCTCAATATCTTCTCGTTCTGATTTTTGTTCACCCTACTCCTACTCCCACTATTGACATTTTTCACCCCAGTATCTGAATTAGAAGAGCTGTCTTCATCAAGATTTGGCTTAAAAAGGCTATCTTCTACGCTCTCATAAGAGTTAGAAGACACCTCGAAAGGAATCTCATTATTAAAACGTTGCTTTGAAATTCTCTGGCAGCAGACCTTGTACAAGGTCTCCTAGATATACTATTTTTGTTGGGCTGCTTGGACTTGTTGGTTTTATCTGTTTTGGTATTTTGGGTGGTCTTGATGGGCTTTGTGGGCTGGATGCTACCAGTGGGTTTGTTTGGCTTGGCTCCACTGACTTTGTTAATGGATTTTTTGGTCTGATTTTGATTTTTCGAAACTGTTTACGGTGGTTGTATACCTTTAGTGTTTGAGGCAACTTTGGTGTTTGGAGGTAATGGTTGTGTTAATCTTGGAGAATTCTTTTTCTGTTGTGTATTTTCCTCCAAAACCTTTGGCAGTAATGCTCCATGCTCGAAATATACATCAATAACTCCGTTATTGATCTTGGCACACTTCACCATCTCTCTTATCTCCTTGTCATTATTCAAGCTTCTTAGTCCGTTCTCTAAACCTTTCCCAGTAACTTGCCACCAGCATTACTTTATCTCATCACAACCAAGCTTTTTATGGTAGTTCTTCAGATAGAAGACATCTAACGTATCCACATCTATAGGTCACCTAAACAAGCTTTATTATCCGGATAATATACCATTTTTCTTTCTTGATCTTCTTTGAAATCACTCCCGTGATGAAACATAATATCCAACATCTCTTCCATCTGAAAAAAAAAATTCAAAACCCATTACTTGACAATCACTATAAACACAAATAAATTTTTCTGTCCTATTTACACTAACTATTCAATAAAAAAAATAAAAAGAATAATACATGTACACAAACAGATTTTTCTGTCTTATTTACATAATTATTTGCAGGATATAGTCACTTTATTTAGTACAAGACAAATACAATATTGACTCCTAGACACGGAATTTTTAATTGAACATGTATGTTTCAAGTTCCATAACATCACATCTTCTACAAACTTAATAAATAGTATACTTTTGTGATAACATGTTGCTGTTTATTTCCAATCTTCTAATAAAATTAAAGTGACTTAAGTAAAATAGATCTTTTAATTCTCATCATTATACATAAGAACTAAATTAGACAAATTATATATTATATAGGACAACTGCAGCAGAAGTATTTATATTATTGTCTACATTACAATTCATTGCAGTATTTACTCATATAACAGACATCAACAGATAAGAATTTTATCAAACAGAACACTCATGACCATGAAACAGAGCATAATTTTCAAACAAAGCATCTCATGAAACCCCAATCTAATCAAACCCTAGAACCATAATAACAAAAAAAAATCATAATTTCAACCACACTCACAACACAAACATATACAAAAATTAGCATGCATTGCAAAAAAAGAATAAAAAAATTTACCTTTACAAACGGCAGAACCTCTTATTTCTGATGCAGGAGGAAACAAACGATGAAGTGAAACCTAATTTTGATGTCTTCTGAGTGCAAGAATTTTAATCTCACCAATGGAGCCCTAAGGTAGTGGCATTCATGAAGAGAGGAGGAAGAAGAAGAAGAAAAGAAGAAAAAGAAAAGAAGAAGACAGAGGGTGGAAGTGGAGAAGACAAGTGAAGGTAGGGTGTATTTTTTATCAAGCTCGTTTCATATTTTTATTTTGGGTCAAACGACGACGTTTTTACCAAATTGGAGCGCCAACCCAAAATGCCAATGTTTTGGCTCTCTAACGTGGCAACTTCGTGACACATCAGATCGTCGGTGATGACTCATCACCGGAAAGCTGTCTAGGGACTATTGTGTTGTCCAGAGCCATATCTGGAGGATTACAATGGTGCAATTGCGATCTCAGGGATCACATTGGATAACGACCCGAATCTCAGGGACTATTATGGGGATTTACTCGAAGATTTGTTTATTTGAACTTTTAATTGACAATAGGTAACACTTTTAGGAAGTTTTTAAAAAATAAATACATTTACTAACATATATGAATAAATGTTACTTAATATTTAATTTATGATAATTACTAACACTTTAATAAATGTTAAAAAAATGTTACTAAATGTCTAAAATATAGTAGTGTTAACATCTAATAAAAAATAAAAATATACACGTTAAATTCTTTCAAATTTTAGATAACGGATATTAAAATTAAGGGTAAAGTATATTTTTTATCCTTGAAGTTTGGCAAAAGTTTCAAAAATACCTCTAAGTTTTATTTTGTTTCAATTTTGTTCCAGAAGTTTTCGATTTGCATCAAATATACCATCGACGGCTAAATTTTCAAAAAATTTAAGACTAGTCTAACAATAATTCATGAAAATTATGCTTGATTTGCTTGTGTTAAGTGGTTGTTCTTATGAAATTGTTGTTGAATCGGTCTTAATGTTTTTGAAAAATTAGCCGTTAGGGGTATATTTGATACAAATCAAAAACTTTTGGGACAAAATTGAAATAAAATAAAACTTAGAAATATTTTTAAAACATTTATCAAACTTTAGGGACAAAAAATATACTTTACTCTAAAATTAATTATTAGTAAAAAATTAACGTCCTTCATATGAAAATAATAACTAAAAAACTTATTATTTATTTATTTTTATCTACAGGGACCCTGGTATTCTTAGCCGACGAGGACTTTTGTCCATTATGACCTTTTTATAAAAGTAGTTTAATACTATAAATTTTTTGTGGCATAATCTATAATGTCAGGACCGACGTAGTTTTAAAAGACTTATGTTCTCGTAATATTATTATGAGTAAAAATATTAGTATATTACTAATTTTACAACCAAAATGTGTCACATGTCACTTTCTCGTTGCAATTGAAATCAAAATTTTTCCTCCAAAATTAAAGAGTTCTCTCCTCCTTTCTCTCTCTCTTTCTCTATCTCTCTCATTCCTTTACCTACTCTATTTCTCTTATTCCTATACCCACTATATCTCTTTTATATATCATTATCAATGTAATTATAAATTTAGCAATCAAAATATATAATATGATCTTTTTTAATTGCAATTAAAATTAAATTAAAATTAAAATTAAAATTGAAGTTGAAATATTAAAAATTAAAATTAAAATATAGCTATATTATATTACTAATTTAACAGTCAAAATATATCACATGACATTCTCTCGTTAAAATTAAGATGAAATATTTCCTCCAAAATTAATAAATTTTCTTCCTCCATTGTCTTATCTACCTCTCTCCCTTTCTCTATTTCTCTCTATTCTTTTCACTCTATATATATTTTATATTTTATTATTAATTTGATAAACTAAAATATTTCATACGGTATTCTTTCATTATAATTATAATAAAATCTTTCTACTCCAAAATTAACAAACTTATTCTCTCATTTTTCTTTATCTTTTTCTCTCGTTCTCTATCTCTTTTTAGATTTTTATTCTACAAAAAATAAAATTAATAAAATAACATAATTCAAATATATCGACAAAATTATAAGAAATATATTAAATTTATAATTAAAAATAATTTTATAACATTATTTATATAAATATTTTATTATTATATACATATTTTTATTTAATTTTAAATTTTTACTATTTATCTTTTTAATTTATATTTTTATTTTTATTTATTTAAATATTTGTTACATATAATTTAACTTATAAAGATTTTTTGTATAATTTTTTTATAAAAGTAGTTTGATTTTATAAAATTTTTTTTGTCAAAATCTATAATAATACGTACTGAAATAGTTCGAATGCATAATGCTACATCTTGAAACAAATTTTGAAATTCAAATCACTTTACCCTATCAAAATAACCAACCCCAAACATTTCTACAATACCGACGCATGTCATGAATTTTACAGGTACATAACGGTTACCATTATGTAACAAATAAAAATACAAACCAAATAAGGTGATAAAGGCATTTAATTCTATTCATTTAAAAAAAAAAACGCTAAAAACTATTTACGAAGATTGATTAATTGATCGGAATCTTTTTTACAGGTCTAAAGCACGAGTGAAACTTTTGAAGAGTACGTAGTTCACCCAAGGATCTTTTAGAAGGAGCCTTTTGAATAATAACGAGCTATACTTTAAAGGATAAATTCTTGATCAGAACATTTAGTGCTTACCTTGGGCGCTTCAATTCAATAGCGCGACCCTATAGTAATTTACCCTAATACTTTCTACTAAAATTATTGCATCTCGCCACTTATATTCTGTTCGTGCAAGGATATTCGTCTCCGTGCTATACGTCGGGTTCTAGGTGTTATTGGTGAGATAACTGCATCTACGACGGGAAATACTTTGCTTGAACACGGACTGAGCGGAATACCTGCAAAAAGGACTCCGACACTCAAGTTAGTAAAGAATATTTTTCAATATACGAATATGGGAACGAAGTGCTAGTGTGTGTAGTCTAGATGCCCTTGGTGATTTCAGCAGTTGCCGTTTATAGACTTTTGGGTTGAATCTGTTTAATGATTTGTTGGAGTAAATCTCGGTTTGAGCCGAGATTCTTGGATAGTTATTGTTATCGTGTTTATCCGCTGCTTACCTGCTTCTTTAACGTGGCTGACGTAGCCGAGATATAGGGTGTAGGTTCCGATTTTGTAGGGTGCAGTACACAGCCCCCAAGCTTGACTTGCATGGGTTTTTATTTTAGCAAGTTGAGCTTAAGTCGACCTATATCTCGGTCTTGGCAACCCTCAAGCTCAACGCTGCGTTTTGTTAGGCCTCGTGGTTTGCAATCTGTAATTTTTGAAAAGATAGTTTAATGATTAATTATTGGCTTCAAAGAGGTGTTTTTCCCTATTTTTTAGGAAAACGTGCTGCAGTTATTTCACTTAATGACTGCATCTGAACCGTTTTTGACCCCTAGTCCCTTAGCGGTTCATCTTTTTGCTTTCCCACTTAGTTAGTGGTTGTAATAGGCTTTTACTGTTTCTTTCTCTTGGAAACGTCTCAAAAAGCCACTCTTTTTTACTCTGATTTTGACCGAAAATGACTTTCAAAGGTTAGATTTTTCTTCTTCTTCATCTACTCTTTCTCTGTATCTTGTCGTAATTTAGTCTATAATGGAAAAGGAAAGGTCAAAGGAAAAGCAAAAAATTGTTGAGGTTAAAAAAGATGATCTTTATCATTGGGTACATGACGATGTTAAGACCCGTGCTTCTTCGTACTGTAGTTCTGATTCTCTTCGAGAGCTTCGTGCCATGAAATTGACTAAGGATGGTTCTAATGTTGCTATCGAACTTCTCCCCTGCTCGAGTGAGGATAGGGTTTGTGAGCGCAGGGGAGATTGGGAAAACTTCTATATGTATTCTCCTTGTTTCTCTGAGTTGTATGTTAGGTTTCCTTTTTCTTCTTTTGAATGCGACGTCTTGACTTAGCTAAATTGTGCCCCTTTCTAACTACACCCGAATTCGTGGGCGTTTCTGAAGGCGTATCAGTGTTTGATGGATTTTCTTGAATATTCTCCTTCTCTTGGGATTTTCTTTTTTCTGTTTCAGTCCAAGGGAGTTCGAAAGGGTTTATGGGTTTGTCTGAGTAGCTTTTCTGGTAATTCTATATTCCTTCTTTACAAGTCTTCTTTTAAAAATTTCAAATTTCTATTCGTCAAAATTCGATCTATAGAGACTGAATACCCTTTTTATCTTGATGATGAGCTGATAGAGAGATATCCACTTTATTGGTGTTCCGAGCCTATGCAAGTTCTCAAGGCTTATAGGACCGAGGAGGAGGATTTGGTTATTGACTTTTTGGTAAAAACTTTTGCTGCTGGAGAGTGCCTTTCGATCTCTGAGATGTTGAATTTTGAAAAAGAGAATGATGTTGAATTTTGAAAAAGAGAATGATAGGGAGGGGTTGAGGACCTATATAGGTAATATATGTGTGTGTGTGTGTGTGTGTGTGTGTGTGTGTGCATCTTTAGTATTAGCTTATTGCTTGACAATTGATGTTGTTTGTGCTTGTTTGTAGGAGGACAGGTTCCGCATCTGACTTCGTCCAGGCTTCTGTCTTTCCTTGATAAGAAAAAAGAGAAAGGTGTGAGTACCTCTGCGTTTTCGAAGACTGGTGAGGAGGGTGTTGTTTTCTCTACTGCGCAACCAGGTTCTTCAAAAAGAAAAAGGGACGAGTCTGATAATTTGCTGGAGGTGCTATCTGAAGGGGGTAAGGCTCATGCCGAGGTTTCAACATCGGTTTTTGATCGTCAGCGTAGACTCCATGGTTTCATTCCTGGGACGAATGCTCATTTTTTGTGGAGTGATCAATTTCCTCTGGCCGAGCTCTCTGATAGGGCTTCCCAATTTCCTGGGGACATGGTGCTTACCCGCCGTACCGGGGTAGAAGCCTTAGGTAAATATGTTTAGGTAATTTTCGTCTGTCTCTTTTTCTTCCTAATCCTCTCTCTTTTTCTCTTTTCTTTTTGTTTTTTGATTGGGTATAATATTACCCTGTCAGGTTGTTGCTGCTCGTCTACTGTGTGTTGGTTGTACCACTGAATTGCTCGGAGCCGAGCAACTTGTTGATGTTGATAAGTTTGTTGCTCTGGAGCGTTTGGTGAAAGAGAAGGAGGGTGTTATTATTGACATCATGGCTAAAATGAAGAAGAAGGAAGATGCTGTTACTGATATTGCTGCAAAGTTGAAGGAGAATGAGTAGGAAGTAGGTCGTCTTCAGGATCAAATTCGGCCTCTTCAGGCCGAGATAAGCGATAATGACAAGAAAAAAGGTGAGATGACTGCCCGTATTCATGAGCTGGAGGATCAAGGTATAGAAATGTTTACCTCGGGGTTCGGCCGAGCTGTTTCTCAGGTGTCGCTGTTTGTTCCCGGGTTTGATGTTCGTCAACTTGATGTGACGAAGATAGTTATTAATGGAGAGTTGGTTCAAGATGAGGCTGGCGAGGATCATGATGAGAATGTTCCACCGCCTGTTTGATGTCTTATTAGAAAGTAGTTTGGATCTGTATTTTATTTTTTGAAAAAACTTATGTCGGTTTTTGTTCCGACGTTAATGACTGATTGTCCGAACTATGGTTTCGGAATGGCTTTGCTATGATATGCTTTATGATTCCAACGTTTATACTTGTTGGTTCGTAGTATGTTTAGAATATAACTGTATGGTATAGTAAATGTATGCTTTTATTCAGATAGAATTGTTCCTCATGTTTGAGGTTTGCAGGGTGGTCGGCCTCGTTAAAACCTACCCGAGTAAACCCTCCTTAGGGAAAAACCTCGTGGCTAGGAAAAAGAGTACCTAGTCATCCTGCTTCTTACAACATTATGATCAGCTATAGTAGTACTTAAGTGAGGAAATATTCCATGTATTCGGTAAGGCTATTCCGTTCAATGTCTCTAAGCAGTAGGCACCTTTCCCGATCACTTTGGTGATCCAAAAAGGTCCTTCCCATGTTGTTGCTAATTTTCCAAGGCTTGGTGGCTTCTGAGTATCTTCTAGTTGTCTGAGCACTAGGTCTCCTTGTTTAAGGATCCTTGGTTTGACTTTCTTGTCGTACTGACGCTTCATAGCTAGTTGCATTGACTTTTGTCTTAGCTTTGTGTAATTGCGTTCTTCCTCGACGACGTTAATTTTGGCACGCCAAGATTGTTCATTGGCACTCTCGTTGAAGTGTTCGGTCCTTGTCGGAAAGGGCTTTCTTTTGTCGTGGTTTGAGGAGTTGTGTTATAACTCCACAGTTTTTCTGGTATAAGCTCGGCCCAGCGACCTTTAGCCTCGGTCAATTTTTTCTTAAGGGCCTGCAAAATCACTTTATTAGCTGCCTCTGCGAGCCCATTGGTCTGTGGGTGCTCGACAGAGGAAAAATGGTGTCTAATATTCATGTTAGTTAAGAACGAGGTGATTTTTTTATCACTAAATTGCCTGCCGTTATCAAAAATAATTTCTCTTGGTAAACCATATCTACAAATAATAAATTTTCAAATAAACTTTTGTACCTTGTCCGAGGTGATTTTTGCAAGTGGTTGTGCTTCTATCCACTTTGTGAAGTAATCGATAGCTACCAAAAGGAACTTTACCTGGCCTTGCGATATTGGGAATGGTTCGAGAATGTCCATGCCCCACTTGTGGAATGGCCAACTGGCGTCTTGATATGATTCGCATTTTCGAACCTTGTTCGTGCAGTCCAACCTTAAGGTCGGCCAGTAGTATCCTGCATGCAAGATTTTTGCTGTCAGGCTTCTGCCTCCGATGTGGTGTCCGCAGATACCTTCATGGACTTCGTCGACTGCTGCTCTTGCACCATCTCCTGTGAGGCATTTAAGTAGTGATCAGGAGAAACCACGTTTGTATAGATCATCTCCAATTAGGGTGTAATTGGTTGCTTTCCTTTTGAAAGATCTCGAATCGCCTTCTGGCACTACTCCTGTCTTTAGGTAATGTATTATGGGGGTTCGCCAATCTCCTTCCTGTGACACATATAAAACATACTGCATATCTAGGCTAGATTTCGTTAGTGTGAGGTGTACCAGATTTTCTGAGTGTTGATCATCTCCATATGTTGCTAGCTTTGATAGTATATCTACCCTGCCATTTTGTTCTCGGGGTATATGTGTTATTTCAAATGTTTGAAAACTTCTTATCATGTTTTTAGTAATATGTAAGTATTTTTCTAAGAGGGGATCTTTGGTTTGAAAGTTACCGGTTACCTGTTGTACTACGAGTAAGGAATCACAGTATACTTGCAAGCTCGGCACTTGAATTTCTTTTGCGAGTCTTAGTCCTGCTAACAACGCCTCATACTCGGCTTGGTTGTTTGTTTCCTGGAACAGAAATTTGATTGATTGTTCAGCGAATACCCCTGCTTTGTCTTTTAGTAGTATTCCTACTCCGCATCCGTTGTCATTGGATGCTCCATCTACATATAATTCCCATGGCTTGGCTTCCTCTACTTCATTGGTGAATTCGGAGATAAAATTGGCCAGGGCTTGGGCCCTGGGGGATCCCCTGGACTGATAAGTAATGTCAAATTCTGAGAGTTCGACCGACCATTTTGTGAGTCTTCCTGCTAGGTCAGGTTTTGCTAGAATTTGTCAAAGCGGTTGATTGGTCCGAACTATAATTCAGCATCATTGAAAATAATGTCGTAGCCTCCAAGCTGTGGTAATTAGTCCGAATGCTAATTTCTCTATCATTGGGTATCTCGTTTAAGCACCCTGTAGGACTTCACTTACGAAGTATACTGGGTGTTGTTCTTTTTCGTTATCTGTTACAAGTACCGAACTGATTGTGTTAGTTGAAATTGAAAGGAATAGATGTAATGGCTTACCTTGTTCTGGCTTTTTCAATATAGGTGGCAACCCTAAGGCATTTTTGAATTTTGTGAAAGCTTCTTCACATTCCTTTATCCAGATAAATTGATCCGACTTTTTTAAGGTGTTAAAGAAGTGATATGATTTTTCTGCGGCTACTGGCAAAAAGCGGGAAAGAGCTGCTAACCGACCTGTTAGCTGTTGGACTTCTTTCTTATTCCGAGGAGATTGCATGTTGATTACTGCGAGACATGTGTCTGGGTTTGCCTCTATCCCCCTGTTGGTTAATAGGAAACCGAGGAATTTTCTCCTTGTACTCCAAAGGCGCACTTTTCTGGGTTCAATCTCATATTGTGTTTTCTGAGCTGTTCGAATACCTCGGTTAGGTCGTGCTTGTGCTATTCCTCTGACGTTGACTTTACTACCATGTCGTCAACGTATATTTCAATGTTTCTTCCGATCTGTTCTTTGAACACTTTGTTCATTAGCCATTGATACGTTGCCCCCGCATTTTTTAGCCCAAAGGGCATGACCTTGTAACAGAAGTTCCCTTGATCGGTGATGAATGCTATTTTGCATGAGAATTTGATTATAACCTGAGTAGGCATCCATGAAGCTAAGTACTGGGAAATCTGAGGTGTTGTCTACCAGCCTGTCTATGTTGGGCAATGGGTAACCGTCTTTGGAGAATGCTTTGTTTAAGTCGGTAAAGTCTACACACATGTGCCACTTTCCTGAGCTTTTTCGCACCATTACGACGTTTGATAGCTATGCTGAAAATCGTAGTTCTCGAATAAATCCTGCTTCCAGGAGCTTTTTCGTTTTGCCTCGGCTGCCTTTCTCCTTTCGTCTCCCAAGTTTTTTTTCTTTTGTCGTATAGGTTAGGCATTGGGGTTGACTGCCAACCTATGGCAGATAAAATTGGGGTCGATACCAGGCATGTCTGCCGGTGTCCATGCAAAAATGTCAGCGTTTGTCTTTAGTATTGTGATAATGTCGTCCTTCTGTCCTATAATGAACGCGGATCCTATGTTATTGAATTGTTCTCCCTGACCTAATTGTACCTTTTCAAGGTCGTCCATTGGCTTGGGACGACTGTCGTCACTTCTAGGGTCCAGTTCGGCCAAAGTTGGTATATTTTTCGAGTTGTACACCGTGTATCCGAGGTGTTTCTTCCTTCTTGACTGCTTTGAGGCTTGTGTTGTAGCATTGTCTCGCCTCCTTGTGGTCGGCGTATACCGTCCCCACTACATTATCCTGCAAAGAAAGTTTCACACAAAGATGAATTGTTGAAACAATGGCTCCAAAGGCATTCAGTGATGGACGCCCTAGGATGATATTATAAGGGCTGGGGCAATCAATTACTAGGAATTGAATGTCTAGTGTTTTATTGTTTGGAGATTCTCCAATTGTTGTTCTCAGCCAAATATACCTTAATACCGATACCATTTTTCCGGAGAACCCTACCAATTCTCCGGGTGACGGTTGTAGTGCGTTGTCGCTAAAGTGCATCTTTTTGAAGGTTGAGTAGAACAAGACATCGGCGCTGCTTTCTGGATCGAGCAGGACCTTTTTATTGTTAACTCTCCCATGTGGACTGAGATGACGATAGAGTCGTCTAAGTTCGTACAGGTTGTTTTGAAATCGGCCGCGCTGAAGTCGATGCGGGAGGTCGGAACCGACGTTTGTCGTACCGGACGAGATCCTTCCATCGTCATCATTGCTCGATAGCTTCTTTTCCTTTCTGAAGTGGTATTCCCGCCGCCAGCGAAGCCTCCTGAAATTTAATTTATTATCCCCTTAGATGGGGGTGTTATGACTTGTTTTTGCTTGCTTTCTCTTTCTACTTCTCTTTTTGTGTCGCGTTGCTTTCTTGACGAGATATATTTGTCTAAAAGTTCTTGTCTCGCCAATATTTCCAGCAAATCTTTTGCCACCACACACTCGTCTATTGTATCGCCGAACTTTTGGTGGAAAGCACAGTGCTTGCTTCTATCCACATACTTTTGATCTTGGTATGACCCTACTCTGATAGGTGGTTTGATCAGTTTGTTGTGCAGAGTTTCCTTGATTATGTCCTCCCTTTTTGTGTTAAATTTTGTGTACGAGTCAAACTTTGGCGCTAGTTTAAATGGTTTTCTGGGGTCTTTACTTATAGGTCGATGCGGCCTTTCCTCTTCTCTCTTGGTCGGCCTTTCGCTTCTTCTGGCCTCCCTGAGCTCTTCAATTTCAATTTGGCCCTGGGCTTTTTTTCGGAACTCCTCCAGCGTTTTCGGTTTTGCCACTGCTATTGCTTCCTGGAATTTTCCGGGACAGAGTCCGCTTTTGATGGCGTGCAACTGCACTTCGGGGTTAAGATCGGAGATTTGCATAGTTGCTTCTGTGAACCGCGTCATGTACTCCTTTAAGCTTTCATGTTGTCCTTGTTTGATCGTGCTGAGATAATCTGAGTCTCGCACGTAGATTTTGGATGCTGCGAAATGATTTATAAATAATTTGGCGAACTCTTCAAAACTTGATATAGATCCTGCAGGTAAGTTAGAAAACCATAATAAAGCAGCTCCATCTAAGAAGGTTGGAAAAGATCAGGACAAGATGGGATCGGAGTCACTATTGAGAAACATCATTGATTCAAATTTTGTAACATGGATTTTAGGATCTTCGATCCCTTTGTACGGCGTTAGGGTCATTAGAAGTGTAAAATTTTTAGGTATTTTAAAGCTCATTATTTCTTCCGAAAAGGGATTAGTCCATCGTCTTGCTGTTTTGGGGTTGGTTTCCTCCGTCTTTACGTTTGATTCCGACTGACGCTCCTCATGCTGATCAGTATTTGCTTTCTTGTTGGTCTTCTGTTCGTCATTATTCTGCATTGCCGCCAACAGTTCGGCCATTTGCTGGTTTTCCGCGAGCAAGGCGGCATTCGCGGCTAACAGATCAACGTTGGTCGGATTGGTCGAGGGAGTTACTGAATGGTCCGTCATGGTTCAGTTCCTGAAAGGAAAGAAAACACAAGGCCAATGTAATATTGTTAGCTCGAAAAAACTAGAAGGTGAGGCTTTTGGGCCCCACGGTGAGCGCCAGATATTCGTGCAAGGATACTCGTTTCCGTGCTATACGTCGGGCTCCAGGTGTTACTGGTGAGATAACCGAGTCTGCGACAGGGAACACCTTGCTTGAACACGGACCGAGCGGGGCACCTGCAAAAAGGACTCTGACGCTCAAGTTAGTAAAGAATATTTTTCAATATACGAGTTTGGGAATGAAGTGCTAGTGTGTGTGTAGTCTAGATGCCCTTGGTGATTTCAACAGTTGTCGTTTTATAGACTTTTGAGTTAAATCCGTTTAATGATTTATTGGAGTAAATCTCGGTTTGAGCCGAGATTTTTGGGTAGTTATTGTTATCGTGTTTATCCTGCTTACCTGCTTCTTTAACGTGGCTGACGTGGCCGAGATATAGGATGTAGATTCTGATTTTGTAGGGTGCAGTACATATTCTATATCCAATTAAATTGGTTCATTGGTTGTATTGACTACATATTCTATATCTAATTAAATTAATTCATAGGTTGTATTGACCGGCAAAGTGACGAATTTATGGGAAGTTGTTCCGTTCTCTTTCTCTTCAAATTATAGTTGCCTAGTTCAACAAAGAAAAAGTAGCAGGCCAATTCTATGGTACCTATCAATTATTATTTAACTTTTGTTTAACTTATTTTTTGTGATAAATTTTAATTTGTTTAAAAAAATTATTTTTATATCTTTTAAATTAAATATTAATTTTTAATTTTTTTTGTAGTAAAGAAGCACTACTCTTTATACACCATAGCATTTATTAAAATAAAAATTATCTAGCATTTAGAATCAGATTGCCCTACACATCATTCAGAGTTTCAGACTCACGTATTATTCTTTAATTCAGTTATTTTAAAGTGAGTTCTATAGTATTTTTATTATGCTGCTTAAATTAGTTAATCTCTTTTAAAATAAAAAAATATTTAAAATAAAAAATAAATTATATAAAATTTATTAAATATTATTTATTTATTTTTTTTAATTACTTAAGTATAAAATAATAGATATCATAACATTTACCTTATAAAGATGAGTCAGAAAATTACATCCTTATCAGGTGAACTCTATTTCAAATTTTACCTTTATTTTAATCTTTTCTTGGTATAACTGATTTTAGGTATTTCAGTTCGCTAATTATATCCGTATAATAAAATTAACTATCAAAATATTTATATATAAATATATATAATTTAATTTATTTTTATTATATGTTTACATTTTAATATTTATTTTATATTAATAACTAATTTTAATGTACAGGTTCTATAATTTCTAACTATATAATACTTATTACTTAGCTAGTAACATGCATATCTCAGCTTACGGAGATAAAAACGAAACGGATTTAGGGTGTATTTGGCAACCACGTTTAAAGAGAAGAAGTACGTTTAGATATCTTGAAAGCTGTAATTTTTGGTTTGGCAAATTTTTTATTCATGAACGCACCACGTTTTTAAGAAGTAACAATTTTAAGCTTCTGTGTTTCACCAACGGGCTTTTAGCCATCAATATTCAATCTTTATTTATCTTTTACCAATTTTATCCTTTATGCATACTATTGTATTATTTATATTATTTTTGTTTATATGAATTATCTTTTTTTATTATTTACTATTTTTTTATTAATTATTTATTTGATATTATACACTTTTATAATTATAATTTTTTTGTATTATTTTTATTTTTTTATAATATAATATATTGATCCTATTAAAAAAATAAATTAAACAAAAAATTAATTATAAATAATAATAATAAAAAATTATAACATACTAAAAAAGAGTACTAAGTACTAAAAATATACTATATAAAAAATATCATAAAAATTTTTTTGATTTATTTCAATTACTGCCAAGATAAATATTTAATTTTTTTATTATTGTTAGTACTCTCTAAAATTTATATTTTGTTAGTTTTAATTAAAAGTATATTTTGTCAATTTTTATATATTATTTTTATTTTAGTGTATAAATATTAATTTTATTATAGAATTAATTAATAAAATCTATTCAAATATCTAAATTAAAATAATATACAAAAATTATTTAAGTTGATGTCTATTTTAATAATTTTGTATTTAAAAGTGATTTTGAATAGTGTAATCCAAACAACATTTATTTTACTATAATCCATTTTGATATAAATATTGCCAAACATAAATCACTTAACACAAACTTACTTTTCAATTTTATTCAAATTCTCGGTTGCAAACTGTAATCCAAACACACACTTAATATTTTTCGTTCACATTTTACTTTATTTATTCCCAAATGCAAATCGTAGGTAGGAAAAACAGAAGAAAAAAAGGAAAAGAAAAAGAAAATCCTAAGTTGAATAGAAAACTTCAGGCATCAACAATGTCCTCAGTATCAGCAGAGGCCAAAACAAATTGGGGTTCTTCAATTTCAAGTCCACAAGTCCCATCGATGGCATTGCTCTTTCCCAATGCTTTCAACGCCAAATGAGCTGCCTTCTGCCCTGATATCATCATTGCTCCGAATGTTGGACCCTGCAAAAGAAATTCATATTCATATTCCATGCATGCATTCTCATTTCTCAATAAGCAATAATAATAATAATAATAATAATAATAATAATAATAATAATAATAGTGAAATTACCATTCTGGGGGCACCATCAATCTCAGCAACTTCCATGCCGGTGACAATCATGCCAGGCACAATCTCCCTGGTGAGCCTAACAATGGCATCCTCTGCGGTGTTCATGTCAAGGGCCTTCATTCCGGGCACGCTGTCAATCATGCCGATGCTCTTCAGCCTCTTAACCCCGGTGGCGCCGAAAGGCCCGTCGTGCCCGCACGAGCTCACCACAACCTTTGCCTCCATCACGTTCGGGTCCATGCACGACTGTGTGTCATGGTTCATCGACACCAGAGCCCAGTTTGTGACAACTCCACCAACTCTCCCTCCTTTCACAATCAGATCCTCTGCCGCCACGGCGTTGAACAGCTTCACGTTGGGCCTCGCCAGCAGCTTGCTCATGATGGTGGAAGTGAACAGCGCCGCGTGCTTTATGACAACGTAGTCCTCTTGCTCGTCGTATGCCACCTCCAACTCGTCCAGGAAGCGGTGGGCAGGCTTGCGAACCACCATGGCGGAGAAGAGCTGGCCGCCGAGCCATGCCCCACCGCCGGGGCTGACGGATTGCTCGATGATGGCGACGCGGATGGAGGGGTTCTTGCTGAGCTCGTACGCACAGGAGAGGCCAGCGGAGCCGGCACCAACCACGATGACGTCGGTGTCTGCGTACGTGATCATGTCTGTCATGTAGCGGCGGGTCATCTCGCGTGCGACGATGGACTCCTTGATGGGTTGGAACTTGAAGGATTGGAGGTCGTAAGGGGGTGTGGCCATGGACATGGAGATTGTTTGGCTGTGCTGCTGTTGGGATTTGATGGGAGTGACTCTGGAAGTGGCGACCGGTGTGCCGTGGAAGGCGGAGGCCTTGATGAGGTTTGAGGAGAGGGCGGTGGTGGTGGCCATGGCTGCCATTGGAAGGGAATTAATTAATTAAGAATAGTGGTAAGAAGAAGATGACGATGGACACTGAGACGAAGGAGTGTTGGGAGCTGGTGGGGTTTATATGGAGAAATGGGAGTGGCGGTGGGGTCAGTGAATGAGTGAAATATCAAATATCTGAATGGAAAAATCTAGCAAGCACTCTATGCTTTTTGATTTTTGAGTGATCAAGATAGAATTTGAACGGTTGGAAAGCTTCTATGTTTCCGTATCTGCTCTCCCTCTCTACTTTTTTAAGATATTTTCATATGTTTTTCAAATCAAATTTCATCACTCTTAATTTAGATAGGGTAGTGCTAGGGAGCCAATGGCTTAAGTGTACAATGTGTACAATGGGCTAAATTTTTGGTCCATGAATAAAATGAACATCACCATACTAGCTAGAATAACCATCCGATACCAAGGATAATAAACATCTCAATAAAAAATTAAACTGGATCGAACTCTTGACCTTTCAAATCTAGAACTCTAATACCATATCTGAAACCACTCATCCCAAAAGCGTAACCTGACAGGACAATATAACACTAATGGTCATATCTCTAATACTTCTTAAACCTCTATTGTACACATTGTACGCTTAGGCCATTGGCTCCCTAGAGTTTTTCATTTCGATATTATGTTTCCTGTCTTGCGGATTTTCTTTTTATTTGTGGAGTGTAAAATTATTTTGTATACTTGATTTTTAAAAAACTTTGTTGTTTGTAGAATTTTTAATTTTAATAAATATAAGAATTATTAAAATAAATAATTTTAAAAATATTTAGCAAAATAAATATCTTTTTTTATTTCGTTTAAATGGTAAATGAGATAATTTTGTCCAATAAAATAATACGGTTATTTAAATTATATTTTAAATTTTTTATTTACTCTCATGCAACAAATAAATTTTTATGTACTCTCATACAATAAACAATATTTCAGATTTTTAAACGAAATAATTAAATATAATTTTTGAAATTTTAAATTTATGAAATTTTGTTTATTGTACGAGAGTATATAAAAATTTTATTTCTTACTTAGAATTGGAGTACATAAAAATTTAAAATAAAATTTAGAAAGAACTCAATGAAGATAGATTGATTGGTTTGATAATTTTATTAAGAGTCAATTTAAGATAACCTTATTAATAGAACAGTGAGCAATTTAAAAGTTTAACGGTACACTTATGAACATGTTAACGTACTTTTAAAGTAAACGTGTTAACATGATAAATGGACCATCTATCTTTTCTCTTATTTAAAATATACGATTTATCTTTTCTATTATTTGAAACATTCCATTTTTAAGAATTTGATTATAATTTTAATTAAGTTTAGTAACTAATTAGTAAGGCTCCTTATATTTATAAAATTCGAATATTCCACACATAATCCCCCTGCTTCCCCTTTGTTTTTTTTTTTTAATTTTTGGCTGAATGGTTAAAGAACTCTATAGCTCCTTTTGGTATATTCTTTTATTTTGGTTTTTTTTCCCACTCTTTGTTTGGAGACCCTGGCCCAACATGTGAAGGTATAGCCCATAAATATTATTACTAAAATGGACATCAACTATTAAAATTTCATGACAGCTGTGGGATTTGAACCCACGCCCTTTTGGACCAGAGCCTAAATCTGGCGCCTTAGACCACTCGGCCAAACTATCAGATGACATAAAGTTTCCTACTTAAAACATTTATCAAAACTTTTATCCTTTTAACCCACTTGGCAATACTCTTGTCCTTGCTTCTCATTTGCACGCTTTGAATAACAAAGCCTTTCCACGGGAATCTCATATTCAAAATCAAACAATTAATACAAACTCACTATGAAAGGAAAACATTGTAATTGCCTGGGTATTGGGTAATTGACAGTTGCATTACAGAGACTAGTACCTTATAGGCTTACACATGCTCGAGTAATTTTTATAGAAAGCATTCTCGTCAAGAGATCCTGCTTTATTATTAGTTTGTGAAAGATACCCCAGCATGTTGTCACATGCATCCTCTCGTTTTGAACAAATGCTTATTCCCCATGCCATTTTCTGCATTTTTTTTTTATCGGACCAGGTGTGTAGGCTGGTAGCATGTTGGTCATCCTTATTTTCGTTGATCAATAATCATTATCATAAACTAAAGTAGGTTTTGTTTCTCACTGCTTTAATTTCCCGTAATAACCGTTGTTTGATGGATTAATTATGCACCGGTTTAGGAAACAATATCCATTTAAAGTTAGTAGCAAATAGCGATTATAGATACGCAATATCTCTTTTGCTTTTGACTCCTATCAATAAAGCATATTGTTATTAACCAAGGCTTAAATATCGCAAAAGTAGATTGAGCGGGACTTTAATTTATAATGTTAGATAAAAACAAAATTCATTTGTATTTAACTTGTGAGTTGTGAATGCAAGAGTTATATTTTGAAGTGTTCTTAGATGATCATTGAAACGATGTTTCAGAATTCAAATGATATCTTATTAACTGCAACACGTTAGAATGGGTATTCTAATTCTAGTAGCAAGGTTAAGTTTGCAAGTAATAACTTTAGACTTACTTAGGACATCACGTTTCATTAGTGTTTGCGTGATCCATTTATAAATTAATTTTCCCTCTGCACCCAATTTGCTATTAGTATTTAGTATTAGTATATAACATGTTGAAGACCAAAGAAAGTGTGGTCACGTTCTTCCTCGTAATGAAAGGACCCACCTGCTAGCCTAGAAAAACCACTGCAATGCAGCCTGGCCACTGGTCCCACATTCATTTTAAATTAGCTATTATTCCAGGTTGCATTATTGTATTTTCCACTGACCAATATGCCCTTGTCGGTTATCAATCTCCAGTTACTAAATGTGTGTTTGGATTACAGTTTGTAAACGGAAGTTTGCATAAAATTAATTTTGCAAACTTGATTTTGATCAAAAATAAATTTGTATTAAAGTGATTTATGTTTGTTAATTTTTGTATCAAAATAGATTATAATAAAATAAATATTGTTTGGCTTATACCATTCAAAATCACTTTTAAATAAAAAATTACTAAAATAGACATCAACTTAAAATTTTTTTTATATTATTCTGTTATTTTAATTTAGATATTTAAATACATTTTATTAGTTAATTTTATAATAAAATTAATATTTATTTACTAAAATAAAAATAACATATAAAAATAGATAAAATATATTTTTAAATAAAAATAAAAAATATAAATTATATATATATATATAAAAGAATATTTAATCAAATATGCTACATTTTCTAAGTATTAAATGTTACTTTAATATTTTTTACATCGTACTCTTATTATAGTACTATCAATAATCTTATTCTTAATATTAATTTAAAATTCAACATTTATGATTTTATTATTATCTATGATTAATTTTTTATTTAATTTATCTTTTTTAATGGAATTATAATCTATATTATAAAAAATTACACTAAAACATAGTATACAAAAATTACAATTATAAAAGAGAATATTGAAAATAATAAAAAAATTAAATATTTACTTTATAGTGATTGAAACAAATATAAAAGTTCTTGATGATCTTTTTATATAATATATTTTTAGTATTTTTGGTACTCGTTTTTTAGTATATTATAATTTTTTACTATTATTATTATTTACAGTTAATTTTTTGTTTAATTTACTTTACCTAATAAAATTAATAAATTATATTATAAAAAGATAATAACAAATATAATACACAAAAATCACAATTATAAAAGTGTATAATGTCAAACAAATAGTTTGAAAAAATAACAATAATAAATAATAGAAAATAGACCTCATATAAATAGAAATAACAAAAACTTTATAAATAATACAATAACATATACAAAGGATAAAGTTGGTAAAAGGTAAATAAATTGTTAGGAGATTAGGGTTTCAGTTTCAGACGTTGTTTTTAAATTATAAATAAATTCTCTTCAAATTACCAAAGGAGGACATGTTATAGTGATAGAGAAGTTCTAGTTTTAACATATGGCATGGTAACGGTATGGGCAGTGGAGGGGTGAGGAAAATGCATGGAGGGGCAGTTTGGTACATTGAGCCCTGGGTCCAAAAAGAGGTGAGGAAGCATATGAGAATACATAATACATAATACATAACTAGTGTAGAACCCGCGCTTTGCGCGAGTTATCTATAGAATCTATTTTATTATATTTATAAATTATTTACTTGTATAAAGAGAGATTTATAATAGTGTTTTTTTATAATAGTGTTTGTTAATAACATATCACAAATCGAAAAGTTGAATTTGTAAATTTTAATTTTTTTTAAATGTTTAAAATGCAAAACCCATCTTTGGATTTTGTGACTTTTAAAAAACTTATCCTCTAATTTGTGAATTTTTTTTTTAATTTTTAAATCAACAAATCGAATCCTCCTATTTGTAATTATCTTTGTATTAAATTAAAATACATCACTTTTTCATAACCGAGAATAATACAACAATAATTTCTATATAAAAAAAAAATTAGCCACAAAAAGATTATTACATATTTGTGAGAAAAAATAATTTACTTAGTATATAGATATACTAATTAATATTCAACCTGATTATTTAATAATTTTGTTTAGTGATTTCTAATTTAAGATAGATAATACATATTTAATTGATAATTTTTAAAGGAAAAAACATATATTTTAACAAATATTATTATTTAAATTTAAATTATCTTTTTTACAAAGCAATTACCTAAAATGCTTCACAACTTTCATATAAAAAAATTATAAATTTAATAAATATCAATGTTTATATAAAAGTATATTAATTAAAATCGAAAAATAGCAATAAAATCTTTTTAAAAATTTTAAGATAATTTCTTACTGCACGCTATTTAATCTTTTCAAAATATAGAATACATTGAGTGATTTTTTGTATAATATTCATAAGAGGTTAAAAATTATAAATGCCCCTTTTTATAACAAAAAATCATGAAATTTAATATCCCACACTAATTTTATGTTATTTCACAAATTACTATAACCAATCCATTTTATATGTATAAAATACCAATATTGATATTTGATACAAAATGAATGAGACCTCAAATAGAAAAGCACTTGAAATCATTATAATTGCATTTCATAATACATAATAATACATAATACATAATAATACATAATACATAGGAAAGCACTTGAGAATACATAATACATAATACATAATAATACAACTGGATGTGGCCGAAATCATGTTCATATTCTGATCATTAAATGAACATCCCCATCTCGGTTTGAGGGATCAAGCAAGCACGAACCTAAGCTCCATTCATTCTCTTGTGCGTCCAAAATACATGGTGAGAATGGAAGCAAAAGCTTCATCATCATTGGGCGTGATCCTTCTTCTCGTAGTCATAGCTGAAGCAGCTGTGTCCAAAGGATCCTTTGAAGATAATTTCAGCATAATGTGGTCTGAAGACCATTTTAGTACCTCCAAGGATGGGCAGATCTGGTATCTCTCACTTGACAAAGACACAGGTAATACCAAATGCTAATATTATTCAATGCTTTTATTCATTATTATTGTAACTTTGAAGCATTGGGTTTGAATTGGTAGGATGTGGATTTCAAACAAAGCAGCGATACAGATTCGGGTGGTTCAGTATGAAGCTGAAATTGGTGGCAGGTGACTCTGCTGGAGTTGTCACAGCTTACTATGTAAGTGTATGATGAAAGGAGGATAGATAATGTGTTATATTTATTATATGGTATGATATAATATGATTGGTGGCAGATGTGCTCGGAGAACGGGGCAGGGCCAGAAAGAGATGAGCTGGACTTTGAGTTCTTGGGGAACAGAACAGGGCAGCCGTTCTTGATTCAGACAAATGTATACAAGAATGGAACTGGAGGCCGTGAGATGAGGCACATGCTTTGGTTCGATCCAACTGAGGACTACCACACCTATTCGATTCTCTGGAACAACCACCAAATTGTGTAAGTTCATTCTTTGAGTATACAATACAAATTTCAATTGAGAAGAGGTCACTGAGGTTCAAAACGAATTGCAAAACAGGTTTTTCGTGGATAGAGTGCCCATAAGGGTGTTCAAGAACAATGGGAAGGAAAACAATTTCTTCCCGAATGAGAAGCCCATGTACTTGTTCTCGAGCATATGGAACGCAGATGACTGGGCCACAAGAGGAGGACTGGAGAAGACGAACTGGAAACTAGCACCCTTTGTGTCATCATACAAGGACTTCAGCGTCGACGGCTGCCAATGGAAAGATCCATATCCTGCATGTGTATCAACCACCACCGACAATTGGTGGGATCAATACTCTGCCTGGCACCTCTCCGATGATCAGAAGAAGGATTATGCTTGGGTTCGGAGGAACCTCGTCATCTATGACTACTGCAACGATTCTGAACGCTATCCAACCCTTCCAGAAGAGTGTTCTTTGAGCCCCTGGGATTAATTCCTTTTACACTTCCTTTCTTTGCGCGTAATGTATGTGCACCCACTTCGTATGCCATCGGCATTTAAGAGATTATATTCATTCATTCAGTTCGTTATCATAGCTGAATAAGAAAAATGCTAAATCTCTTTTCATCAGCTGGCTCCATAGTTAGAAATAAAGATTAGTCGCTAAATAAACAATTTCAACCCATTTAATTTGCTCAAGTCTGGAAACTAGAACCCGCTTTTTCACCTCTGAAACTAACATGCACCAGAGCACTGTTTGCATATGCAATACTGATTCATAACGCCTATTTTCTTAACATCAATTCTCTAACCCAATCATTGAGCATTGAGAAATGGTAAACTACGACTGTCTTGGCAATCAATCGAAGCATGCCTTCACATGGTTTTATGTAAGTAGTATGACAAAAATTTAAAGAAAGCAGGGAACAGCAATGGGCAATGCCTTTCCCAAAATCGATAGGCCTTGTCTTCCCTGAGACGTCAACCAAACCGATGCTCGGCTTATCTAAAATATCCTGAATGAATTTAAACATCCATAGCCATCAACCATACATATTTAATATCATCATATGACCAAGTATAATTCAACAATCTACAGCAACAAAAGCCCTTTCGAGACACAATTCAAATATACAAACACAAACTACATAATAGAATCAACACAGCATTAACCAAGGTACCAACTTTTATAAAGGTAAAACACAGAGTGCAATTAAAAACAGTAGTATTTTTTTAATAACAATCAAAAGATAAATAACGAAATTTATTTAAAGGGCTAAGGACCCAGACGCATTCAACAAGTTCAGAAATTTAGAAACATAATATTGAGGAAACAACAAATTGCAATTCATCCACTTAAAATCCACCACGGAGACGAAGCACAAGGTGAAGAGTGGACTCCTTCTGAATATTGTAATCAGCAAGGGTCCTTCCATCTTCCAACTGCTTCCCGGCGAAGATCAACCTCTGCTGGTCCGGGGGGATCCCCTCCTTGTCCTGAATCTTGGCTTTGACATTGTCAATGGTGTCGGAGCTCTCCACCTCAAGGGTAATGGTCTTCCCAGTCAAAGTCTTAACAAAAATCTGCATGCCTCCCCTAAGACGGAGGACAAGATGAAGGGTGGACTCCTTCTGGATATTGTAGTCGGCCAAGGTGCGCCCATCTTCAAGCTGCTTTCCAGCAAAGATCAACCTCTGCTGGTCCGGGGGGATACCTTCCTTGTCTTGGATCTTAGCTTTGACATTATCAATGGTGTCAGAGCTCTCCACCTCAAGAGTGATAGTTTTCCCGGTGAGGGTCTTCACGAAAATCTGCATACCACCACGGAGACGCAAGACAAGATGGAGGGTAGACTCCTTTTGGATGTTGTAGTCTGCAAGAGTGCGGCCATCCTCGAGCTGCTTACCGGCGAAGATCAATCTCTGCTGGTCCGGGGGAATGCCCTCCTTGTCTTGGATTTTGGCCTTGACATTATCGATTGTGTCAGAGCTCTCCACCTCAAGGGTAATTGTCTTTCCGGTAAGGGTCTTAACAAAGATCTGCATGCCACCACGTAGACGGAGTACAAGATGAAGGGTTGACTCCTTCTGGATGTTGTAGTCTGCCAAGGTGCGGCCGTCCTCAAGCTGCTTCCCGGCGAAGATCAACCTCTGCTGGTCCGGTGGAATACCCTCCTTATCCTGGATTTTAGCCTTGACGTTGTCAATGGTGTCGGAGCTTTCAACCTCGAGGGTGATGGTCTTGCCGGTGAGGGTCTTAACGAAGATCTGCATACCACCACGGAGACGGAGAACGAGGTGGAGGGTGGATTCCTTCTGGATGTTGTAGTCGGCCAAGGTGCGGCCGTCCTCGAGTTGCTTTCCGGCGAAGATCAGACGTTGCTGATCCGGTGGGATACCTTCCTTATCTTGAATTTTTGCCTTGACGTTATCGATGGTGTCGGAACTCTCGACCTCGAGAGTGATGGTCTTTCCAGTGAGGGTCTTCACGAAGATTTGCATCTGCATCATCGTTAACAACAATTAAATAAGAAACTAGTTAAGGAAACATCCATTAAAATTCGCATCGTCATAAACAGATGAATCAGGATCAACAACGGATAAAAAAAAAAAAAAAAACCTATAACCAAAATTGGTACAATTGATCTCAGATTTTTTCAGAAAATTTACGATCCGAAACAAAGGCCTTCGATCTTTCAGAGAACAACTAAAAATTGCAGTATAAAAGCGTGATCAAAACCGATCAGATTTAACAATTAAATATCATAAATCATTGCAGTATAAACAGATCTAGAGAAAATTTCCGAGGAACGAGGCAACAAAAGACATAATATAACGAATCTAAAACCGATCATATTGGCGCTTAAGAAGAAATGCCAAAACCCTACAGATGTAACTAAAGGTAGGAATGGCAAAGCCATGCTTGCAGTATGATAAGTTTTGGCTCACCACTTACTGGTTCATCATTCGTTGAGTCTATTGAATTACACATTACTAACTAAAGGGAACCAGAATCAAAAGCAAAGAGAAAGAGGAGGAAGGTACCTTGAAGGATTTCGGACAAACAGAGAGAGAATGAAAATGAGAATTGTGAAAAAACAATAGGGTCTGGACGTTCCTTTATAGCATAAAGAGGTGTCCGCCTTATTCACGCAACAGAAAGAGGGTGACCGATTACCTTATCAGTTTGTGACACGTGTACGGTTGAGGTGTCAATTGACACTATAGACACGGCAATGTTTGGCCAGACGTGAAGGGTTGGAAATTGGAAGGCGTTGGTTGGAGTTAAGGCACCTCAGACCTCCCCATCACAAACAAACAACAAGCCACGCAAACGCTCCTCTCGTATTGACCGCCACGGTGTTATTATCTTTTTTTTGTGGTAATAGATGTTATTATTATCTTATTGTTATAGGTGGATCCTTAACATAATACTTGGGCCCACACAAGTTGTAGTAATTGGCAAGTGGGCTGAGAAAGGGGTACACCAAATCAAAAATCAAAATAAAAAAATTGACAAGTGGGCTTTTATAGATTTTATTATCACGGTGGGATCCACTGTCCATTAATCGGCAGCTGAGGCTGCAAAGAAAGATTCTATTTTTCATTTGGTGCATAATTCTTTTTATAAAATTAAAGATGTTGGCGTGTTGCTCTCTCTACTCTCCATATCTCTCTACAGGATTATTAATCAGGAACACAAAACCGGCATTTAGTTTTCAAGCTTATCCACAATTGCACATTATTATCTATTATCTTATTATGATCTAACTTGAAAGAAACGGATCAGATAATCAACTGGAAAGAACATTGAGTGAATCCACTTTGTTTCTTTTTTTTTTTAAGTCGTTTATCACCAAAAAATAATTTGGAGGAAAAAATTGAGAAATACTATATTATAACTCGCGGTATTTCAGCATCTTATATTAACTTTAAAAAAATTATTTAGAGTAAAAAAAATGTGTAGATTATAAATTTTTTTTTCAAAGTTAAAAGTAAAACTCAAACCAAAAATACTTAAATAAAAATAAAAAAACTATATCATTTGAATTATAATTCATTAGCATAAATTATAGACTTTTAATTCAATTGAACGATCAAAATAGAATATTTCAAATTTTACCAACAATTAAAAGGTACTATTAAATTGAAAATTTTCTCCCACAACTATCAAATTGGTAATGCGAGTTAGCATTGACTTGTCAAAGTCAACAGAAATGTAAGTTTAATGTTCAATTTTTTACTGACTTATAATGTGAATAGAAACCACTCATATAAAAACAATTAAACATATTTTTTAAAGATATTTTTTTAATAATTAAAATTTAATCTATATAATTAATCAAACTGTGTTATTTTTATTAAAATTAGACGAAATAAATCAATTTGATCGAAAAAATTGATAAACTAAATTTTGAACCAATTTAAATAATATTTTTTATAAAAATGACTATAATACTCCTATTATAAAAAATGACTTAAAATATTTCTATTATATATTTTAAAAACTCTAAATCCTAATTTTTCACTTCTCTTTATGCCATCATTAAATTAGAATTTAAGATTTTTAAAATTAATATATATAATAAGAATATTTTAGTCAGTTTTATAATAAGAGTATGGGTAAAAAACCCAAATGAGCCAAGGAGAGCTCAAAATTACCTAATTCAGCCAAATGAAAAATCAATACGTGAATCAACCAGGACGAGTTATTATATAATTCGAATCAATATGATTCGAATTTGATTTGAATGTAATTCGAATTGATATGATTCGAATTACTAGGAAGCCAACAATTGAATGAAGTTCGAAACAACTTGTTTCGAATTACACCATAATAATTCGAATTTACTTAATTCGAATTACTATGAAAGCACATTGTTTAGTAATTCGAATCAACTTGATTCGAATTACTAGGTTAGGTTGTGACATTAGATAATTCGAAACATATAGATTCGAATTATATATATATAGTGCGAGCCAGGTCTCTATATATATGCTGTGAACTGATGTTGCTCTCAACAAAGAGCTGAGATGGCTAGTGAGGAGAGTTTCCTAGTTCTGGTACATTACAGAGGGTCGATTAAGAGAAAAACTCGGTCCGGCGTAAAGTTCACTGATAAGGATCCCCTATGTATTATCGTGACGCCGACAACCACCTACGATGCACTTGTTAGCTCTGTGCTGGAGAAGCTGGGTGTTGAAGGCGTTAAACGGGTCAAGAAGTTTTTCTACCGCATTCCAACAGCGGTGCTCCATGACACCGTGAAGTTTGATTGTTTCACAATCGGTAGTGACGAGGACTTGCAGGTTATGTTTCTTTCTCGTAGGCAATTTCCCGAGGTAAGGACACCAGAGTTGTTGGCAAAGTTGGTTGATGTGGTATCTAGCTCGGGTGGTTCGAACCGGAATGCCACTACTATAGCCGCGGTTGCCGGCTCGAGCTCGAGACCTGCTGTTGCTTCATCCTCTGCTCCTGTGTATGAGCCACCGATGCAGCCCGTTGCGTCCCCTTCGTTTGCCGTTGATCTGAGCGGCAATGTTGGAGACGAGGTTCGGTACGGGGAACATATTCCCACCGAGGTACATTGTCCCACACCGGCTGGTGTTGGTGATGGTTTGTTTGATGATCTAGATGACGATGACGTGGAGCCGGATATGATCGCTGATGAAAGCGGCGATGATGTTGGAACTACTGTTCCGACAAGGGCTATAGGTGGATCTAGTTCTGGCACACAGCAGTATCCACCCCATTTTTCCTCATTGGACCTGGATGCCATGCGGCAAGAGGACAATGATCTGCAGGCCTCAGGATTTGGTGCTAGAGATACCGAGGGGTCTGCCGGTATGAACGAGTTCCAGGTTGGCCAACAATTTCAAGATAAAGATGAGGCGCTGTTGAGTGTGAAGACGTACAGTATCCGCCGAGGGGTCCAGTACAAGGTCGTTGAGTCTGACTACCGCAGGTATGTGGGAAAGTGTTCTGAGTTTGGGAATGGGTGCACATGGCTAATTCGGTTGAGTCTCCGACAGCGGAAGGGTATCTGGGAAGTGAAGCGATACAACGGACCGCATACATGTCTTGCCAGCTCCATCTCCAGCGACCATAGGAGTCTGGACTACCATGTCATATCCACCTTCGTTATGCCGATGGTTAGGGCTGATGCAGGTGTGAACATCAAGGTGCTCCAAAATGCCACGGCCGCACACTTTGGGTTCAGGCCTACGTACAGGAGGGTATGGATGGCGAAGCAGAAGGCCGTTGCCGTGATATATGGGGACTGGGACGAGTCGTACAATGAGCTCCCTAGGTGGGTTTTAGGAGTGCAGCTGACGATGCCTGGCACTGTAGCCGTCCTCAGGACTTGCCCTGTTCGAGTTGGGGGACAGGTTGACGATTCTCAGGTTTATTTTCATAGGCTGTTCTGGACTTTCTCCCCTTGTATCCAGGCATTCCGTCATTGCAAGCCTTTGGTGAGTATTGATGGCACCCATTTATATGGGAAGTATGGGGGAACACTGCTAGTCGCCATTGCACAAGACGGAAACTCGAACATCCTCCCCGTGGCATTTGCACTAGTTGAGGGTGAGAATGCTGAGTCATGGTCTTTCTTTCTTTCCCACCTCCGTGAGCACGTGACACCTCAGCCGGGTCTGTTAGTTATTTCAGATAGGCATAACGGCATAAAGGCAGCCCTCGAGTATCCGGATGGGGGATGGCTACCGCCTGCTGCGTACCGGGCGTTCTGCATTCGACACGTTGCAGCTAATTTTGCCTTGACGTTCAAGGGAAAAGATGCCCGGAGGCTTCTTGCTAATACCAGGGTTGTAACCAGACCATCTGCGTACAAAAAAACAGAAGAATATAGGGCATAATTACAAAATAATAACAAGAAGAATATCTAGTACAAAACAATAACGGTACCTCGAGGCAAGGGGCCAGCTGATCTCATCATACCCAGATGGTCTAAGTGTGGGAAACCTCCAGAAGATCCACGACTGTAATAACTGTAACGGGCCAGCTAACTTAACCACATGTCTGTTGGCGACTCGGCACATGCACCTGTACAGCCATGCTAGTGCCGCCGACGCCCAACTATAGCGACCCATCTCCTCAAGCCGAGCAACATATGGTAGCCATCTGATGTGTATACGATTGCCGGACTTGTCGGCAAACAGCTGCGTACCCAATAACATCATGATGTAGGCCCGGGCAAATCGCCTAACTGTCTCCTCATCTGCCCCATCTGGACACTCCGCGAATGTCTCCTGAAACCAGGTGTAGTTGACTGCGAATTTCTGCACCTGGTTCTCCGGCGGTAAAACACCGAGCAACTCATGGAACCACTGCCAAGCAGGTCTCCCACCCTCAATGTAAAGGTGGAAGTCCGTAAGGCAACCACTAACATAATCTCCGTCGACTGGCAACCCCAGCTGGTATGCGACGTCCTGAAGCGTGATAGTGCACTCTCCGAACGGCATGTGGAAGGTGTGCGTCTCAGGCCGCCACCTCTCGACGAATGCGCTGACTAGGGGCTCGTCTAGTCGGAACCATCTGTCGTTCAGTCTCGCAAGATGGTAAAGTCCCGCCATCTGCAAGTACGGGACATACCTCTCATCAAGACGCATCCCCTGTTGCCGCCTAACACTGGATATGCAACGACGAGGCTGGCCAATACATAAACCGCATAATTAGAACATGTGCACAAACCACTAACATAACGAAAACCATTAACAAAAACCGTTAACAATAAACCGCTAAAACAAAACCATTAACACAAAACCATTAACAAAAACCATCAACAATAAACCGTTAAGAAAACCCATTAACAAAAACCATTAACAATAACCCGCTAAAACAAAACCATTCACAAAAACAATTAACAAAAACCATCAACAATAAACCATTAACAAATACTATTAACAAAAACCATTAACAATAAATCGCTAAAACAAAATCATTAACAAAAACCACTACCCTACACTAATTTCCTAAACCACTATCCAAAAACCGTTTACAATAAACCGCTAAAACAAAACCATTAACAAAAACCATTAACAAAAACCATCAACAAAAACCACTAGCCTACACTACTTTCCTAAACCACTATCCTAAACCACTAACAGTAACATAAACCATTATAAAAAACCATTAACAAATACCGTTATCATAAACCGCTTTCATAAACCACTAACCTCGTCGTTGATAACACCGGCGATATGAGCTACTCCATCCAAACGATAAAGCCTTCCCGGATCGTCCCCCATCGACAGATACAGCCGCTCTGGTCAAGCTCGTACTGAACGTTGGTCTTTTTCTCTGGGATTTGGTGGGGTTGGAGATTGAGAAAGTGATTCGAATGAACTTGGCTCGAACTCCTTTTATAGCCGATTCCCTTGTAATTCGAATCAAGTTGATTCGAATTACTATGCAAGTCCGTTTTCACCTAATTCGAATCCAATTGATTCGAACTCCTCTATCATGCACTTCTCCTAGTAATTCGAATTAACTTAATTCGAATTCTATAGTTATAATTCGAAACAAGTTGTTTCGAACTTCATTAAATTTTGGCGTTCCTAGTAATTCGAATCATATCAATTCGAATTACATGCAAATAAAATTCGAATCATATTGATTCGAATTATATAGTAATTCGTCCTGGTTGATTCATGTATTGATTTCTCATTTGGCTGATTTAGGTAATTTTGAGGTCTCCTTGGCTCATTTCAGTTTTTTACCCTAAGAATATTATAGCCATTTTTTATAAAAAAAAAGAATATTAATTTGGATCGATTCAAGATTTGATTTATTGATTTTTCGGTCAAATCAATTTGTTTACTTTAATTTTAACAAAAATAACACAGTTTGATCGATTATATAAATTAAATTTTAATTATTAAATAATATTTAAAAAAAAAAACGTTTTAAGCATTTTTATGTAAGTGACTCCATGCGAATAAATTAAACTTGATAAATATTCATTCTTTTGTACCCCCCGGGGAGAGAAACCCGAAGAGAGAAAGAGCTAAGGCGTTATTTTAGCTAAATCATAAATCATTAAGAATATTCCCCTGGCAACTCTCATCGATAAAGTTCCCACATAATTTTCTAGTACTTAGTTATCTAACCTTTGATCACTTTCAAGTAATTACAATTTAAAATTGTATTGAACCCTTTTTTCTTTTAGGTGATAGATATTGAACAATAAACACTACTAATGAAAAGAGAGAAAAAATGAAAAATGAGAGACCTTTGTCATAGATAACTCAATGCTGGCATGGTGCTAAGGAGGAAAGTGAATGGTACTATGTACATTTAGAGCAGAGCAGCAACAGCAAGTAGCAAGCTCACGTGCGTGGCCAAACTTGGCCATATACATCTTTCTTACTATATCGCCGATCCCAGGACCAGGGAACATCTGCATGAGAGAACAATAATTAGAAGACATACATAACAACTTCTTTTTAACATGTGATGTGAGAAATACTGACCTTGTGAGGAATAAGGTTGGGGAGGGAGCTCGTAAGGAACAGGTAACGGAATGGTCAGTTGAGATGTTGAGTGTGTTTGCTCCCTTCTCAGCCCACTTAGGCTAACTAGTTTTGCTTTCTTCACTTCATATTTATCCTGTAATTCTTAAATGTCAGCATCGAAGTTCTTTTCCCTTCCTAGCACCAAACCATATCAAATAAGCTACCTCAGTTTGTGTAACATTACTGGTACATGAAAATCCACCACCACCCCTTTTAAGCATCGTTGGTAGAAAGAGCACTCCCAACTGAAATGAAACGAGATCAATTATACAAATATTCGGGATTCTTTCTTGTGTCTGACAAATGACAAGGATACGTACCTCGTATGAGCGAATCATGAACTGAGTGTTATTCTTCTGAAGAGTTCCCCAGGCAGCTTTGCTAAGATTTGCCGAAGTCAACAAGAACCAACTATTTGGGAAGAAGGGAGTTTCACAAGTAAGCACGACTTAGCATTGCAGTAAATGATATAAGCATCAACGTATTCAAACAAACAACAGAGAAATTGAACTGCATAGAGTTGGTCCTGTGAAGCTCTTACGCTAGATTCTGACCACTGTAACGAGTGAAAGTCTTTATATGGGGCATAGCACGGCTGAAACATAGAAAAAGCACAAGAATAACTATTATAATTTGTGAGGCACAAATGTACATCTTCTCGAATAAAAAATTGTTAGGCATAGTCAGAATCAACAAGTTGGACTTTTCTACTTCACTATGTGGGGCTTTAAAAACTAGAGCCAAGAGGCTTGGGAGGAGGGGGATTTCTAAATAATACTTTCTATTGAGAAGGAAACAGATCATGTCACAAGGGGTAAAGCAAAATTTTCCATATATAATTGATCACGGTTTTCTTTACAAGGGTTGCAAAAGTAATTATTATAGTCTGAGAAAGTTACATCAATAGGTAAACATTTCAATTAAATTAGAAGGCTACAAGAGCTTTAATACAACAAAAACAACAAAAATTTCATTCCACCAGGTTGAGTCGATTACAAGGATTAAATGGCAGTATAATGTTTGATCATGAGTCAGGTGTTTATATTAAAGTGCCATGGCCCTATAGTTTTTTCTAGGTCTCCTCCACCAGACCACCACTAGCTATTGAACCACTTCTGGTTGATCTTATTCTTATTGTGGGACCTCCTTGGGTATTCTCTACTTATGTTCATA
This sequence comes from Arachis stenosperma, assembly GCF_014773155.1. Classification (NCBI taxonomy): domain Eukaryota; kingdom Viridiplantae; phylum Streptophyta; class Magnoliopsida; order Fabales; family Fabaceae; genus Arachis; species Arachis stenosperma. Next base: position 22,721,725 of record NC_080381.1, read on the forward strand.
CCATTTAAAGCATGAATCCACTATCTCTACACAATAAGTGTTACTCCGTCTCGTCCTCTAGTGTCTCATTCCTAATCCTATCTTGTCTATGGCTTAGGATCTAAAGTTTAATGAAGAAGAAAAGTCAATATCAACTAGCCCGGGTGTAAATTGCGTTGTATGATAAATTATATTTACCTTCGGCCAGTATGGTCTGCTTTCCATTTTGCCCAATACTTTTTGAGAAATGCTTTCTCCACAATTTTAAAAGGACTTGGAATTGCATTTCCAGCAGCATAGCCCTGAGAACAAACAAAAGGCAATGAAGCTGTCTGGAAAGAGCACTTAAAGATTCAATTATGAGACAAACTTAAAATCCACGCATTAAAAATTGAAAATAAAATAAAGCCCTCTGCATTAAAATTTGACTATATTTCCAATCAAATCAACTTGTCACATGACAAATACCCCTACTGAGGTGACAGATTTAGACATAAAATGATACGGATTATTCTAAGAAACAAAAAGCAATAGTTTATGTCAGAATTGGATGGTTCAGTCAGACAGTTTTAGGCAGTTAGGAATCGGATGAAACAGTTGTTTAGGCTTCCGAAAGTCTGTCTGGGATTTTAGAGTGAAGTTTAAGGGAGAGGAAAAAACACGCTCTAGAATCAGTGTGACTCTTAGTCAATTGGACTCTTGATTCACTTGACCAAGAATTCCATTGAATAAATATATTTTCTCAATTATTCTCTGTTTATCTGTTCCACCAAACATTCTATAATAAAACCTTCAAATCACCATGAAAAGAAAATTTATATTTCAGAAAATATAGATTCAACCTTAAAATTACAGCACCTCTAAAGAGCATCTGACATCTTCTACAGTAGGCCAGATTATTTGAGGCTCCCCAAGACCAAGAGGTGTTTTATCTTCTGATAAACCAGCAGACATTGATGATGTCAACTCAGCCATCCATTTCTCATCTAGAGAACCAAGGGAGGAGAACTGCAGTAGATAAGGTTAAGAAAATCAAGAAAACTCTGAAATGTGAATATTAATACTGCAGTTTTCCAAACTCTAACAAAATGAGATATGCTAGATTGAGTGAAAGAAAATAGAATTTAATGCAGCCTACACCCTAATAGTACCTGATAAATGAGTGGAGATTTTTTAAAATCATCGTCAAAAGTACACTCTTGGAGCAAAGAACGCAGTTTCATATGTCCCCACTTTTTCATGCCAGCACCAGAATGATATCCAGGTACAGATGCAATTAACCTAACCTGAAAATGTACCAACATAAATCAGTGTACTTTACTATCTATTCAACTTTATGATATGAGATGATTAGTACTAAGTAATAACCTTTAAAGTTACATCAAATAAATTTAAGAAAAATGAATGGAAAACAAACCATTGCATCACTATAATCAAACTTCTTGAAGAAAGATGGACATATACTGAAGTTTCCAAGGGAAGGAAGCTTAACAGAGAATTCTGGCCACTGCAACACCAAATACATTGCGATACGCACATTATGGATGATATCAAAGAAACAACACTCATGACAATACCAAATTCATTAACAACATCGATGTTTTCTGATAGTGAATATTTAACTTCCATAAGCCATATAAGTAGTCTGAAAAGCAACAAGTTTTCCAAATAAGCTAAGTTGAAAAACTCCAATGGCTACAGTGAAATTTCTAGAAGACAGTAAATGATAATAATTAATCAAAATCAAAGAGAATTTTTTGTTCTCTTTTTTCCAAAATATGAAGTAAAAATGGCATCGTGGATTTTTTGTAGAACACAATATGATCAAATAAAATTTTTATCAAAATGTCAAGTAATTTCATGGAGCAACCAAGTGGTTCTTTAATTGCTATGAAATTTTAATTTTTCAGTAAAGGTATCAATTCTACTACATCAATTGATCAGGACAATTTTTCAGATGAGACTATCTTTCAGTAATAGCAGTATAATATAAATAAGTACCTTCAGCATACTGAGATATTCAACCAGGTCATTTTCAAATACAGATCCCTTGCTTAGACTGTTTTGATCTTTCCATGGAAAATCTTGCATCCACAAACCTTGGGTTTTATTATTCCAATCTACATATATTAAGTTCGCTGTATGCACAATCACCCTTATCCCATGAGGATATACAAGAAACATGGCCTTTGAATGATGTGTCCCAAATGAAATTGGCAATGGTGGTTTGTGCAGAATCCAGTTGGTAGGTTTACTTCTCTAAATCACAGAAGAGCCAAGTTAATATCTCATTTAAACATTCTTACAGATTCATCTTACAAATGGGTAATATAATTTAGATCTGAGACAAACCTTCAAATAATCAACCCTCCCATCACTCTCGCCATGAATAACTAACACATGGGGGACTTTCAAAAGTGCAGGACATGCTACACAGAGAAAACATAGAAAGCGAGAAACTTACAAAAATGAGATTAACGTGAAATCACTTCATTCAAAACGTACTCATGCGTTCACAAATTTTGGAATTCTGCTCCAGCCAATAGTGGTGCATAATAAAGAGATTATCATAAGTTAATAACTTAATATGAAAAATACAATAATATAGTTTTCCTTCAAAAGGTATAAAAGAGACAGAGCATACCATGGCTGAATCATTGGTGCCACACACGCTATAGACTATAAAGAGGCATGGAATTATATATATTCATGCAACGGAGAAAAGTGATGATACAGTTATTACTGGACAAAAAAGGACCAACTTCTCAATGTGTTAAATTTGGAGTGCAGTTTCAAGAACAAATGAAAGTCAGACTGCAAACAAGGCAAATTGGCAACACAAAGGGCAAGGAAAACACAAAAGAGGTCCCGCAAATAACTCACCCGGAACCAACCAGTCAAGGTCTACCATGTAGTTGGAAAGGATGGCAACTAGAATATCCCCCTATCAATGGAAAGCATTGAAATTTATCAATAAGTAGTTCCAAATTTTTTGCCAGCTAACTATAATTATGTAATTGTGGTTCAATATATAGGTGTTTTCATGCACAAATACTCTTGAACCAGTGATTGAGAGTGTCAACACTGCCCTGCAGTAGTCAATTCATTATTTTATTACCTGAATAACATCATCTATTGCAACACAAGAAGTATTTGCCCAAGGTGGTAGCTGCTGCACACGCAAAAGTCGAAAAGTGGAAGGTATTTTTTCAGAAGGGATATGGAAATTGCGAATAGCCTCTGCATTACTGTGTTCACCGGATTGAGAATGACCAGGCTTGCGTGCCGCTGCATTTCTTCTTTGCTCCTGACTGCAAGTCCCGTTCCCATCCTGAAAATCCACTCAACATAAAAGGAATTATTTCAACATCCCTAAAAAGAGAAAACTGATCGATTACTAGTTAATGGAAATCAATATTCTTATATGATCATGAAGAAAGTAGTGAAAACCTGCGAAAGGCTGTGGGAAGCTTCCTTGTTTGTGGTGCCAGTGCCAGCTGAAGGTGTATTATCAGTTTTGGTGGCACCCGAAACTTCATATTTGAAAAGATGGTGTCCGGGAATGAGCTCAAGTATATCACCATCAGAAATGGCAGCTTTCTGCTGAGAATTGAGCTTCCTTCTTTTGTTCCCGGAGTTAACAACGACTGGATTCGTGCCCTCCTGCGTCAGCAACACGAATATGAACAAAAAATGACGAATCCGTGAAAGAAAAGTTAGTAGGAATAAGGAATACCACAAGCAGATGAGCAGATCCGTCGGAAGAAGCAGTTAAAGTGATGTGGTTACGGCTAAGCCTCTTGTCGGGAAGAGGAAGAGGAATGTTGGCGCGGCCAATGAGGTTAGTGCCATGGGAGATGGGTAACTTGGGAGCTGAAGGGTTTTCCTCCAAATTATGATTCAGGGGAACCAAGTATCCAACCTCAGTCTTAGGGTGAGAGAGAGACATCAACGAAGCTGGCAACAGCTTTTGGCCGATAAACCCTCAATCACTCAATAGACTTAGTAGTGGCAGTGCAGGGCCGTCGTTGATCCCAACCCAGAACGCCGCGTCGTTCCTGTAAAACACTTTGTTGTAATCAAAAAACATCTTTAAAAGTTTGAATGCCATTAAGTTGTTAGGATTTTTTATTTCTAAGCATGACAATTTTAATAGTAAAAATAAAAATATTAAAAAAATAAAAAAATAAAAAAAAATATAATTTATATTATTTTAAAAAAAATTATTTAAAAAATATTTTAATATATTAAATAATTAAATAAATATTTTTATATTATTATATTTAAATATAATTATTAAATAAAAATTATTTTTATATAAGATATTTAAATATAAAATTTAAGATTATAAAAATAAAATTAATTAATAAATCGATTGAATAACTAATTTAGTAATCCAACTGTTGTTAAACCGTGATCAAATTTAATTAAATATAATAAAATTATTAAAAAAAGTAAAATACAATGAAAAATTTAAATATTTATATTCAAAGAGAAGATTTATATAATAATAAAATTCAAAATCTTATAATTGTACGTAATAATTTATCTATATTTTATTGTTATTATTCACAAATTTAAATTCAAATATTAAAATTTATAAATTTTTTTATTGTTTCAAGTTACAACACTAATTTTTTCTCTCTCGCGCAAAAGAAAAACAGGAAACAGGTAAAGTCATCTGAGGGCCGCCATCACCACCTCAGCCTGGGTTGCGATGGCCCTCCTCCCTCCCCCTCCCCCCCCCCCCTCCCTTTTCCTCTACTACTCCTTTTCTTTTTCCTTTCTCTTCTTTCTAGGGTCTCACCCTCACGAGACACTTTTTCTCTCTTTTCGCCGGTCAGAATCCTTCTCTATCCTTCTCTTTTCATCACCTACCTTCTCTCCTTTTCTTTGCATCCCTTTTTCTTTGTTGTTACTTTCTGTTTGTTTGTGTGTTTTCTGTTTCAAGAGATCTAGATCTGAGATCCAGATCTAGATTGTTACTTTCTGTTTGTTTGTGTGGTTTCTGTTTCAAGAGATCTAGATTTGAAATCCAGATCTAGATTAAATAACCCATTTGTAGTGTTTTTCTCCCTTTTTGTGGTGTTTCTAGTCCCTCTATGGATGTGTTACTGATGAGTTTGCAGGCTCGGGATGAAAATACAACGAAGGCCTTTCATTTATGGAAATGTTTACAACTTCAGAAAGTTTTTGGACCGATTCTGGAAAGAAGAGAAGATGAGTTTCTATGGTGTAGCACTTACTATGAAGATTTAGAAACAAAAGATATCGTAATGAGTCTCTGTTTTGTTTGTATAAGATTCTTTGTAATCAAATTTTGCGCCACCTCTCAGACAATAATTCAACATAAAACTTATCTAATTTTTTATTTAGTTTCAGATCTAATATGTTTTCTGTAATATGTAAGTGCCGTTTAACTATTTTCTTAATTGAAAGTTTGCTTCTATAAAAAAAAAAGGTTACAACACTCACAAAGTTAGCGGGTGAGGCGAGCAGCTACAACACAACAACATCCAAATCAAAACAAAACAACATTCCCAAAATAAATTAAACAAACTAATTCAAACTAAGCCATAACAAAACCACCGAAAAGAGAGATGGCATGTAGCCTCATCAATAACACATCATCGTATATACTAGCGTAAATGCGTAATCACATATGCAGTTACACGAAATCTATTGTCAAAATTTTTAAATAAAAATATTAAAATATAACTAAAATATCTTAAATAAAATTATATATTATATTAATATTCAGATAATAAAAAAACTATCACATTAGATGTATAATAATAATTCATAAAATTACATTTTTTTCTAACTATCAAGTGATAGTGATAAAATTTATCATAACGAATGATTTTTAGAAGCCAGCATATAATTTTACAAGAATTAAGACAACAAATATTTATATGTATACCAAAGATTTTTTCAACCATTTCATTCACTCAAAAACAAAAACTGATAAAAAAAAAAGTTTTTAACCCTTAATAAATTTGTCAAAAAATAACAACCATTGAATGCATGAAGTCAACATATTTTTTTAATCAGATACAAACAATCAAATAAAAAAAAAACGTCTTAAGCATTCTAATTTATATATGTTTTATTTTTTTGTTCATGTAATATATATTCTTTCATGTTGATTCTCTTAACTACAATGGCTCTTTAAATTTGTTGATAGTATAGACAAAAAAAATAAAATAAAAAATAAAGTAAATATGGTCAAGCTTATATCTGTGTTTTCTTTGATTAAAATAAACAGTAAGAACTCAAATTAATCTTTAGTTGTATAAAAAATCTGAAAAATTTAAATATTACATAATATTAAGTTTATATTTATTTTTATTTTAAATACTTGTATTTTAAATTTTTTGATAAAATATCTATTTAAATTTATGTTTATTTTTTCTTCATGCATAATAGGAAGAATGAGTTTTTATTAATACTTAAGTAAAAAGGAAAAGTAAGTTCTAAAATTAAAAAATATGATAGGAATACTTCAAAAATAAATTACTATTTAGATTGTGATGTTAATAAAAAAAAACAATAAATTTTTTTTATGATACAGATTTCATTGTTTTGTTTTATATTATAAATTTATTAACTGAATTAATAAAAAAAAATATCATTTTTTATTAGTATTCGTAAATATCTTCGATATTTTAGTGAAAGGGGATGCTCCCATAAAGTTACAGAAAACGTCTTTTTTTTAAAGATATTTTGTAATAATCAAAATTTAACATATATAATTAGTTAAATTATGTTATTTTTGTCAAAATTAGGTCAGATAAATTAATTTGACTGAAAAATAGTGAATCAAATTTTGAATTTGTCTAAATTAATATTATTTTTTATAAAAAATAACTACAATATCCCTATTATATAAAATGACTAAAATACTTTTATTATATATATATTAATTTTGAGAATCTTAAATTCTAGCCCTTTTCTTCTCTATGTTATAGGGTTAGAATTTAAAATTTTCAAAATTAATATATATATATATATATATATATATAATAGAAATATTTTAGTTATGTTTTATAATAGAGATATTTTAATAACTTTTTATAAAAAATATTAATTTATACCAGTTTAAAATTTAATTTATTAATTTTTTTATTAAACTAATTTGTTCAGTATAATTTTAATAAAATTAATATAATTTAATTGATTATATGTGTCAAAATTTTAATTTTTAAAAAATAATTTAAAAAAATGTTTTTGACATTTTTATGTAAGTAACTTCCTCAATGAAAACTACAAATAAATAACAACAACAAAATAGAGCGGATGGAATGCAAGACTCATTTAGCAAGACTGCAATTTGAATGAAGATACTCGATATATGAATAGAGGTGCCCACTTATATATTTCGTAGGCCCACTAATAAAAATCTTTTGGATCTAATAAAGCTGCCCCAAACCCAAATCCAAATCCCCAAATTCTTCATGAACATCATATATTATATCCTTTTGGAAACATTTCAAGTGCTCCAGGGAGCACCGGTGTACCAGTTGTTTTAACCGTTGATTTCAATTAATATATATTATATATATTTTTTATAATTCAGATCAACGGTTAAAACAATTGGTGCACCGGTACTCCCAATACACTTGAAATGCTTCCTATCCTTTTTTCTCACTTAGAAATGAACTTTTACAATATCAATTCTCCTATTATTTATACATAGAAAATGCAATGCACTATTTCCAAAGTAAAATGTGTTTTATTTCTTATCAAATTTCAATGACCGTAAAAGTAATGTACTAAGTAATTTCCATGACAAGTTGATTTTACAATTTTTTTTTTACATTGTTATCTGAAATTTCTTTAGGTAATTTATTAATGAGACACCGTTTTTGAAATATTACTATGTTTTTTTTCCCTTAATTCATAATCTAACATTGAAATATGTATGAACTTGGCTAAAGTCTTTACTTTAAAATTCTGAATCAATCCCTAATTTGAGTAAATCTATTTGTACGATTGCAACAATAATTTAGAAATAAATAACAATAATGGGACTGCAATTTGAATGCAGATACTGGAAATGTCAATAAAGCACAAAAATTTAGTTCCAATACGTCCAATAACAAATAATGAATTAACTTACCAGCATATAGAACAAGTCAAGTCAATATCAATTTTGATGAGCTAAGTCTCAGAGTGATCCCTGAAGTTACACTCGTGCTTCATAGTAGTTCCTAAACTTAAATAATTACTCAAAATAGTACCTGAAGTTACACTCCGAGACTCAATGTTGTCCTTCCGGCACATTTCCTCCAGCTAGCGTGATCGGAAAGCTGATGTAGCTAAGTTGGTGACACCTAGGCAACGCTAACGGCTAGATGAGGTGGATGAACGAATTTATTGGCTCAATTCGGTCCCTAATTCGAAGTTTAAAATCCCTAATTCCCAAATCTGAAGATCAATCTCCAGTGCCCTTCTCTTCTCTTGTGGTCTCTTCAGTTGGTTTCTCTTCACCATCTTGATACCCAAACGGCAATGGCTAGCGCAAGCAACGCTACTGGGAGCTCGAACAACCCACGATCGTTTGGAAGCATTATGAGAAGAATGAACAGAAACAGGGACTCGCGTTTGCCAGAATGGTGTAGATGCGGTTTGAGACCAGTGTTGCGATGGTCAACGACAGATTCTAATCCAGGGAGACCGTTCGTGGGTTGCCCAAATTACAATGTAAGCGGTTGTTGTTGTTGTTGTTGTTTGCTGTAATTTTAGATATAAATTTAGTTGATTCTTTTACCTTGGTGCAGACTGTAGGCAAGAAGTGGTGTGGTTTATTTCTGTGGATTGATAAAATTCTTGAAGAAGATGTGATCACATGTGATGGTAGAGTAAGCCCTTCAATTGACAATGAAGAATGGAAGCTGAAGTTTGCTTGGAAACTTGGAAGATTAGAGTCTGAAGTTAGGGTTCTAAAAGTGGGTGGAGTTTTGGTATTTCTATTTATGCTGCTGGTTACAGTAGCTGTTCTTGTCTTAAAGTTAGATAGGCAATTTGGCCAATTGTATCTGGGAAGAAACAAATGACTTATTCATGTTCTTGTTGTAGTTGTACCTGTTAGTTTATTTGAAAGAAATAAAAATTAAGTGATTGAGACTAGTGTGCTTGCATATTTTGGAAATTGGAAAAACAAGATGAACTACCAATTTATTCATCTAAAATATAATTGTTGTCAATAAAATGGAAATGACAGTGTTTGGAATGCATCTTAATTGCATATGAGAGTACAAAATAAAACCAAAAATCTGACATAGATCTCTTCAAGAAAGTCATAATTCATATTTCATATTGTAGTGATTACACCCAAAATAAGACAATATAAAGCCAAAACAATAGTCACCAAATATATCAGAGTTTTCAAAACATAAGTGTCATAAGTTTTCAATCTCCAACACTGGAATTGTAAGTAAGAAAGCATATACAGTAGATTACTTCATCCAAACAGACAAATAAAGACACTATACTGTTCCTAAATATACTAAACTAAGTCAGTAATTCTTAGTTCTGGGTGGCTTGAATCCAGGATTAGGCATAAATTGCATTGTGGTTGCTGGTAGATTCCTTGCTGTTTCAGTGCTTGTAGGCTGACTGCTTGTGGGGAGAGTGCTTGCAGATGGAGCAGAAGGAGTGCTTGCAGATAGGGTGCTGGTTGGTTGGGTGGTAGCAGTGGGTATGGACAACTTTCTCTTAGGAGGTAGTTTGGGACTTTGGGTGGCCGAACAGGAGGTGGTTGCACCTATGTATGAAACACCAAAAATTTAATGTGACTAACCAAAATTAAAAGAGTGGAATATACATGTATATATATGGATACGTAATATTACCAACCTGTTGCGAGTCATCAGTTTCTGACAAAATAGGCTGACTAAGATCAAGATGAATCTCTACATGATCCTATGACACAGCTGGGGCATCACCACCATTAACAGCAGCAGTTGGAGCAGAATTGTTGACCTCACCTCCATTAGCATCAGACAGCAGCTGCTTCTTCGTCAACGGCCCTCTTATGACAGTTTCTCTTTGTGTGACCTGATTCACCACAATAGCGACAATGTCCTTTTTTATGAACTCTTTTCATTGAGGTCTTCTGCTTCTTGCCTCTACTTGGCTCCTCGTCAGCATCCTTTCTTCTTTTCTTCTTAATTGGCCTTGGCTTCTTCTTGAACTTTGGTGTTTAAGGTCTATTATGTGGTGATTTCTCCCACAGTGCCTGGCCAGGAATTGGATTTATATGGAAGGCATATGTGTTATTGTATGCTTCTATGGTCAACCAGATATGACAGAATTCATCTGGCCTTCTACCAGCCCTGGCCAAAGCGGCACATGCATGCACACATGGCATCCCTAGGAAATGGAAAATAAAAAAAAAGTAAAAAATAAAAAATTATGCACACATGAATTCATCACAGCCATACATAAACAAAATTCCAACTACCAATGGTAAATAAAAAAATTAAAAAATATGCATAAAAAAATCATACCACTTAGTTGCCAAAAACCACAGGTGCATGATCTCTTGCCTAAGTCCACAGCCATATTTGTAGGCCACTCATAAACTTCAAATATTTCATAATCTGCATCACCAGACCACATGGGAATCCATTTTTTTTATTCTTTTCTTATCTTTTCCAACCTACTTCTCTATATTGGAGGTAGAATCCCCTCATTGTTCCTCAACTTCACCTTGTTTCTGGCTATAGATCTCATGGCATACATCCTGACCTCCTCTAACAGTGTGATAATAGGCTTGGCTTTAGGTTCTTTCATCCGTAAGTTGAAAACCTCACATGCATTATTGCAGATGTTGTCCATTTTAGGTGCACTGTTGAAGAATGCCCTGCTCCATGAATTCTTTGGCCATTTGCATAGATAGGTCCAAGCATCCTTATTTAGCTTTTCCAATTTTCCATCCCTTTGACGAATCGCTCTTGAGTCGTAGACCTTGCACACTCCTATTATTCAATTTATACTACTATTATTTACAACTCAGCAGGTATATCTAACAATCACTACCATTATTCAAGATATCTAGCAATAAACAAGAACAATACCTTTTGCATGTCTGAAATAAAACACCAACCATGTTGTTTGTAATCACCCAAGTCTTGGTGCAGCAATTTCAGAAACCATTGCCAATTCTCCGTGTTTTCGATGGACACTATTGCATAAGCAATCACATAAATGTGATTGTTTGCGTCTTGACCAATTGCAGAGAGGACTTGACCACCATGTTTTGTTTTTAGAAATGCTCCATCTAACCCTATAAGTGGTCTATAGCCAGCCTTGAACCCTCTTTTACACCCATCAAGGCAAATGTACATCCTATCAAAAGTTGGATCTTCATCAGGATTGGGATGAGGTCTAACACCAATACTAACAGTGGAGCCAGGATTAGTTTTCAGCAATGTCAACCCGTAATCCCTAACCATACCATACTGGGCAGCAGCATCTCCATAAACTATGGCCCTAGCATCCCCTAGAGCCCTTGTCAGTGAAGACTTGTTGAGGTCCAAGTCACACTTGCTCTTAAAATACTGGGCAGCTTCACAATATCTAAGGTTGGGATATTTTCTTAATTTTCTAACCAGTTTGCAACCCAGCCACTTCCTGTTAGCTAGCATATTCTTAGTCTCTCTAGGACAAGTGTGATCGTCCATAAATGTCTTGATATGCCAGTAGTTACCCTCACTGTCCCTGGAAGCATATACTACCCAGCCACAGTCCTCTACCTTACACACAGCCCTCATCCTTAAACTGTCATTCTTCTTCCACCAGATCCGCCTTCCCTCTTGGATACAGTACTCATGAACAGCTTCCTTGAATTCCATCTTCGAATTAAATTTTATCCCAACCTCTAGTTTCAGCTCACCAAACCTTCCTCCTTCCCTAAATACCGAAAACACCTCATCTGACTCAACCTCCTCTAACTCATCCTCAGAGTTCGGTGGAGTATTCATTTCCTCAGAGTGCCAAGACTCTCCACCATCATATTCATCATAGGCTCCATCTTGAGCATCATAATATGCTCCCATTTCACCAACCTTAGGAATCGGGCCAAAGAAGAATTCATCATCTTCAGACCCTGAATCTACACACACAAGACCGTCATCCTCAAGCATAACTGAACTCTTTTTATTAACTTCTTCATTATCAGTTGTAGTCCTATTTTTAACACCGCTCTTCTTTCCAACTGATCTCTTCACAACCACTGCTTCTTCCTCACTAGAGACATCATCACCAGCAGGCCTATACAGTTCGTCCTCTACACTGTCATAACTATCATGGCTGTCTAAAGATTCTTTCTCACTAGACAAGCTAACAAACACAGTTTCAGGATCCTTTCCCTTACCAGATGCTCTTCCAAAAGTTCCAGTTGCAGCTGATCTTGTTAAAGGTCTCCTAGCATGTAATGCTGCATTTTTTTACTTTTTGAGGGCCTTTCTTTGGTATATCAGACCTCTTTGATTTTTGTGATGCTGATCTTGTTAGAGGTTTTGAAGTGGGCTGGGCCGTTGACTTTGGTGGGGGGTTGGGCTTGCTTGTAGGAGCAGCAGTGGACTGGCCCGTTCTTTTTGGTGGTGGGTTGGGCTTGGAACTAGTAGCAACTGTGGGTTTGGCCATTGTTTTGGGTGGTGGGATTGGTTTAACAGTGGGAGCAGCAGCAGTGGGTGCTGCCATTTTTTTGGGTAGTGATTTGGAGTAACTAACAGCAGATGCAGTAATGTGACTCTTATGCTTTGACCCTGAAATACCTTTACCAGTAGTCATATATAGAGGGATTGTTGTTGGAGTAGGAATTGTGGTGTTTATTAGTTTTGAGGTTGGAATTGATGGTGATGTAGTGGAAATTGTATTGGCTGTGACATTGATGGGGGGGGGGAGAGGGTATGCATGTGGAATAGGGTCTGGTAGCACTATTAACTCCTTGCCTTTGGATGATGCTACTTCTGTTTTCTCATTAAACACAGGTTCAGAGACCCTATGTTCATAATACACATGGACAATTCCCTTGTTGGTCTGAGCAACATAACATATCTCCATGAGCTCTTTGTCATGTGTCAAAGCTCTAAGACCACTTTGCAATGGCCTATTAGGCACCAGCCACCAACAGTGAGTAACATTCTCATACCCCAGTGTCTTATAGTAGTCTCGGACAAAAAATACATCCACTGTGTCTACGTCAAGTCTCGGTAATTCAGAAATCTGTCCACCATTGTAATTCACACTTCCATCACGCTCTGTGATGAATAACCACCCTCCATGGTGAAATATGATGGTAATCCAAGGATCTCCCATCTGCAATTTAAAAACAAAGTTTCATGATCAACCTTATCATCTTCAACCATATTAACAACTTGGAAACCACATTAACTGTAAATGCAGCAACGCATAATATAAAAGAAACAGCTTTTCACCATGACAAACACCCCTTATACAGTCAACACTTTCATTAGCCTAACCACTCAGAAAACTAGTTGCGATCAAACCCTAGCTAAATATTGCGAACCACAAACATGCATACCCACAGATTACACTCCAAAAAATTGTTTCTAACTGCTGAAGAGATTAAACTAACAACCTTAACAAAAATAGAGTATTTCTTATATCACATTATATTTTTCTTTTTTCCCTTACCTTTTTCAGAGAAACCAGCCTTCGATACAGTCTTCGTTTGAGGCAGATGACGATATCCGATCCTATATAGCAGTCGTACTCCATAGAAATCACAACGGTTACAGCAATCCATCCACCGCCATTGATGAGTATAGGGGAGGAGGGGTTTCTGTTGTATTTTGAGGGAGGGAAGACAATGCGTTATGTTAACGTTTGATGAGGGAGTCTTCAAAACCAACTTTGGACTGAAACGACGTCGTTTTAGGGCATTTACATGCCACAAATGATATTACGTCGTTTCAGCATTGCCCAGGTGTCACTGATGAGCGGATATTTTATACGCTTTTGGGGGTAATTTCATATAGATTTTAGTATGTTTTAGCTATTTTTTAGTATAATTTTATTAGTTTTTAGGAAAAATTCATATTTCTAGACTTTACTATGAGTTTGTGTATTTTTCTGTGACTTCAGGTATTTTCTGGCTAAAATCGAGGGAGCTGAGTTAAAATCTGATTCAGGCTGAAAAAGGACTGCTGATGCTGTTGGATTCTGACCTCCCTGTACTTGGAATGGATTTTTTAGAGTTACAAGAGTCTAATTGGCGCGCTCTCAATTGGGTTGGAAAGTAGACATCCAAGGCTTTCCAGAAATATATAATAGTTCATACTTTGCGTGAAGATAAATGACGTAAACTGGCATTTAACGCCAGTTCCATGTTGCATTCTGGCATTGGACGCCAGAAACAGGTTGCAAGTTGGAGTCAAACGCCAGAAACAGGTTACAACTGACGTTTAACTCCAAAAACAGCCCAGGCACGTGAGAAGCTCAAGTCTCAGCCCCAGCACACACCAAGTGGGCCCCAGAAGTGGATTTCTGCACCATCTATCTTAGTTAACTCATTTTCTGTAAACCTAGGTTACTAGTTTAGTATTTAAACAACTTTTAGAGATTTATTTTGTATCTCATGACATTTTAGATCTGAACTTTGTACTCTTTGACGGCATGAGTCTCTAAACTCCATTGTTGGGGGTGAGGAGCTCTGCAGCGTCTCGATGAATTAATGCAATTATTTTTGTTTTCTATTCAAACACGCTTGTTTCTATCTAAGATGTTCATTTGCACTCCAATATGAAGAAGGTGATGATCCGTGACACTCATCACCATTCTCAATCCATGAACGTGTGCCTGACAACCACCTCCGTTCTACATTAGATTAAATGAGTATCTCTTAGATTCCTTAATCAGAATATTCGTGGTATAAGCTAGAATCCATTGGCAGCATTCTTGAGAATTCGGAAAGTCTAAACCTTGTCTATGGTATACCGAGTAGGATTCAAGGATTGAATGACTGTGACAAGCTTCAAACTCGTGAGTGTTGGGCGTAGTGACAGACACAAAAGAATCACTGGATTCTATTCCGATATGATCGAGAACCGACAGATGATTAGCCGTGCTGTGACAGAGCATTTGGACCATTTTCACTGAGAGGATGGGAAGTAGCCATTGATAACAGTGACGCCCTACATACAGCTTGCCATAGGAGGAACCTTGCGTGCATGAAGAAGAAGACAGGGGGAAAGCAGAGATTCAGAGAATAAAGCATCTCCAAAACTCCACCATATTCTCCGTTACTGCATAATAAGTATTATTTAATCCATGCTCTCTTGTTTATTTGCAAGTCAATTGATAACTATAATTGGTATCCTGACTAAGAATAATAAGATAACCATAACTTGCTTCAAGCCAACAATCTCCATGGGATTCGACCCTTACTCATGTAAGATATTACTTGGACGACCTAGTGCACTTGCTGGTTAGCTGTGCGAAATTACATAGTGTGAGTGTGATTTTTGTGCACCAAGTTTTTGGCGCCGTTGCCAGGGATTGTTTGAGTTTGAACAACTGACGGTGAATCTTGTTGCTTAGATTAGGAAAAATTTATCTTTCTGGTTTAGAGTCACTAGAATTGCATCTTTTATTATTCTTTTTTTTTTTAAAAAAAAATTTCTTCAAAAATATTATTTTTCTTTATTAATTTTTAGTTTTTATGTGAGTTTTGTGTCATGTTTTAAGTTTGGTGTCAATTGCATGCTTTTCTTTGTCTTTCAATTTTCGAATTGCATGTTCTTTGTTCTTCCTTGATCTTCAAATTGTTCTTGTCAATTTTTCTTGTTTGATCTTGAGTTTGTCTTGTTTTGTGTCTTTTCTTGTTTTTCTTGTGCATTTTCAAATTTTTAGTTTTCAAAAATTCTTATTTATTAAATACCTTATTAAAACACGTTAAATTTATAGCTCAGTTGGCTAGAGCGTTGGCTTATGTTCTTGGCAATTGGGTATCTTCCTTTTAAAACTTTTTCAAAAATAATTTCTTTGATTAAATCTTGTGCCAAACTTTAAGTTTGGTGTTCTTTTGTTAATTTTCTTTAATTTTCAAAAATTTATTTTGGTTTTCTAAAAATGTTAAGTTTGGTGTTCTTTCTTTTGTTCTTGTTCTTCTTGTGAGTCTTCAAAGTGTTCTTGAGTCTTCTTTGTGTTTTGATCTTAAAATTTTTAAGTTTGGTGTTCCTTGGTATTTTCCCTCCAAAATTTTCGAAAACAAGGAGCATTGGATTTAAAAATTTTAAGCCTTGTGTCTTTTGTGTGTTTTTCTCTTTCATAATAAAATTCAAAAAAAAAATATCTTTTCCTTTACTTTCTCATAATTTTCGAATTCCTTGGATTGACTTGGTCAAATTTTTTCAAATCATATCTTTTTCAAAAATATCCTAACCACTTTCTCTCTCCTCTTTTTTTTCGAAAATCTTTTTTTTCAAATATTTTTAAATTTTTTATTTTTATTTTTATTGTAGTTTTTATTTTATTTTATTTTATTATTATTTTTTTCAAAAATATTTTTTTATATATAATAAAATAAATAAAATAAATCCACGTCGTCTCCCTTTCTCCATCATGGACCTAAGTGGAAATGAACAATCCAGAAGGACTCTGGGGTCATATGCTAACCTCACTACTGCTTCATATGTGAGTAGTATATGTATACCCTCCATCGGAGTTAGTAGTTTTGAGTTGAATCCTTAGCTCATTATCATGGTGCAGCAAAGTTGCCAGTATTTCGGTCTTCCACAAGAAGAACCTACAAAGTTTCTGGCACAGTTTTTACAAATTGCTGACACAGTACATGATAAGAAAGTAGATCAGGATGTCTACAGATTGTTACTGTTTCCATTTGCTGTAAAAGATCAAGCTAAGAGGTGGTTAAATAACCAACATAAGGCTAGCATAAAGACATGGAAACAACTGTCAGAAAAATTCCTGAATCAATACTTCCCTCCAAAACGGATGACACAGCTAAGGCTGAGTATCCAAGGCTTTAAACAAGGAGATAATGAATCCCTTTGTGATTCCTGGGAGAGATACAGAGAAAATGCTCCTCTGAAATGTTTTCAGAGTGGATGCAGTTAGACATCTTCTATTATGGGCTTATAGAAAGAGCTCAGATTTCTCTAGACCACTCAGCTGGTGGATCTATACACATGAGAAAGACAATTGAAGAAGCTCAAGAGCTCATTGATACAGTTGCCAGAAATCAGCATCTGTACCTAAGTAGTGAACCTTCCATGAAAGAAGAGGCTAAAATAGTAACTGCTAAACTCAGTCCTACAGAACAAGTTACTGAATTCAATCAGCAATTAGATTTTTTGACAAAATAGTTAGCCGAATTCAAGGAGATACTACAAGACACAAGAATGGCTAACATGAATATGGAAGTGCAATTGAAGCAGACAGAACATCAGTTATCAAAACAAATAACAGAAGAATGCCAAGCAGTTCAATTAAGAAGTGGAAAAATATTAAATACCTCACTTCAAGGCAGCAGGAAGCTAAGAAATGAACAAACTGCTACCCAAAATCCCTCTAAAGACAGTAAGAGCCCAGAGAGGAATAATTCTGGCGCTCAAACACCAGAAAAGGGTAGAGAGCTGGCGTCAAACACCCAATCCATGCTCAGTTCTGGCGTTCAAACGCCAGAAACAGGCAGGGAATTGGCGTTGAACGCCCAAAGGAAGCTCAGTTCTGGCGTTCAGACGCCAGAAACAGGTAAGGAGTTGGCGTCTAACGCCACTCCAGCTTCCACCCCTGG
This sequence comes from Arachis stenosperma, assembly GCF_014773155.1. Taxonomy (NCBI): domain Eukaryota; kingdom Viridiplantae; phylum Streptophyta; class Magnoliopsida; order Fabales; family Fabaceae; genus Arachis; species Arachis stenosperma. Next base: position 22,739,492 of record NC_080381.1, read on the forward strand.
CATTCAAACGCCAGTGGGGAATTAGACACGTACAAGTGCTGATAGCAACCCCTCTAAAAAGGCTTCTCAAACCACATTTGTAGGCAGTAAACCTACAGCAACTAAGGTTGAAGAATACAAAGCCAAAATGCCTTATCCTCAGAAACTCTGCCAAGCGGAACAGGATAAGCAATTTGCCCGCTTTGCAGACTATCTCAGGACTTTTGAAATAAAGATCCCGTTTGCAGAGGCACTTGAGCAAATACCCTCTTATGCTAAGTTCATGAAAGAGATCTTAAGTCATAAGAAGGATTGGAGGGAAACTGAAAAAGTTTTCCTCACTGAAGAATGTAGTGCAGTCATTCTGAAAAGCTTACCTGAGAAGCTTAAAGATCCCAGAAGCTTTATGATACCATGCACATTAGAGGGTACTTGTACCAAGCAAGCTCTATGTGATCTTGGGGCAAGTATCAACCTAATACCTGCATCTACTATCAGAAAACTTGGTTTGAATGAAGAAGTCAAACCAACCCCGATATGTCTCCAACTTGCTTATGGCTCCATTAAATACCCATCAGGCGTGATTGAAGACATGATTGTCAAGGTTGGGCCATTTGCCTTTTTCACTGACTTTGTGGTGCTGGAAATAGAGGAGCACAGGAGTGCAACTCTCATTCTAGGAAGACCTTTTCTAGCAACTAGACGAACCCTCATTGACGTCCAAAAAGGGAAAGTAACCCTGAGAGTCAATGAGGACGAGTTTAAGTTGAATGTTGTCAAAGCTATGCAGCATTCAGACACCCCAAATGACTGCATGAGCATTGATATTATTGACTCTCTGATAAAAGAGATCAATATGACTGAGAGTCTCGAATCAAAGCTAGAGGATATCTTTAAAGATGCTCAGCCTGATTTGGAGGAACCAGAGAGAATAATAGAACCTCTGAAAATCCCTCAGGAAGAGGAGAAACCTCCCAAACCCGAGCTCAAACCATTACCACCATCCCTGAAATATGCATTTCTGGGAGAAGGTGATACCTTTCCTGTAATCATAAGCTCTACCTTAAAGCCACAGGAAGAGGAAGCACTAATTCAAGTGCTAAGGACACACAAAACGGCTCTTGGGTGGTCCATCAGTGATCTTAAGGGCATTAGCCCAGCCAGATGCATGCACAAGATCCTATTGAAGGGTGACGCTAAGCCAGTGGTTCAACCACAGAGGCGGCTGAATCCAACCATGAAGGAGGTGGTGCAAAAGGAGGTCACTAAATTACTACAGGCTGGGATTATTTATCCTATTTCTGATAGCCCCTAGGTAAGCCCTGTCCAAGTCGTCCCTAAGAAAGGTGGCATGACAGTGGTTCATAATGAAAAAAATGAACTGGTTCCTACAAGAACAGTTACAGGGTGGCGTATGTGTATTGATTATAGAAGGCTCAATACAGCTACCAGAAAGGATCATTTTTCTTTACCATTCATAGACCAGATGCTAGAAAGACTAGCAGGTCATGAATACTACTGCTTTCTGGATGGATATTCAGGTTATAATCAAATTGCAGTAGACCTCCAAGATAAAGAGAAAACAACATTCACATGTCCATCAGGAGTATTTGCATACAGAAGGATGCCATTTGGTCTGTGCAATGCACCTGCAACCTTTCAAAGGTGCATGCTCTCTATTTTCTCTGGTATGGTGGAAAATTTTCTGGAAGTTTTCATGGTTGACTTTTCAGTATTTGGAGACTCATTCAGCTCTTGTCTTGACCATCTAGCATTTGTTCTAAATAGGTGCCAAGAGACTAACCTGGTTTTAAACTGGGAAAAATGTCACTTTATGGTTACTGAAGGAATTATCCTTGGGCACAAAATTTCGAACAAAGGATTAGAGATGGATCAAGCTAAGGTAGAGGTAATTGAAAAATTACCACCACCTGCCAATGTTAAGGCAATCAGAAGCTTTCTGGGGCATGTAGGATTCTATAGGAGGTTTATAAAAGATTTTTCAAAAATCGCCAAACCCCTGAGTAATCTACTAGCTGCTGACACACCATTTATCTTTGATAAGGAGTGTCTGCAGGCGTTTGAAACTCTGAAAGCTAAGCTGGTCACAGCACTAGTCATCTCTGTACCAGACTGGACATTACCATTTGAACTAATGTGTGATGCCAGTGACCATGCCATTGGTGCGGTGTTGGGACAAAGGCATGACAAGCTTCTGCACGTCATTTACTATGCCAGTCGTGTTTTAAATGACACACAGAAGAACTACACGACCATAGAAAAAGAGTTACTTGCAGTGGTTTACGCCATTGACAAGTTCAGATCTTATTTAGTAGGATTAAAAGTGATTGTATACACTGACCATGCTGCTCTTAAATATCTACGCACAAAGCAGGATTCAAAATCCAGACTCATCAGATGGGTGTTGCTTCTGCAAGAGTTTGATATAGAAATAAGAGACAGAAAATGGACAAAGAACCAAGTAGCAGATCACCTGTCCCGAATAGAACCAGTAGAAGGGGCGTCCCTCCCTCTTACTGAGATCTCTGAAAACTTTCCAGATGAGCAACTCTTTGCCATCCAGGAAGTGCCATGGTTTGCAGACATTGCAAACTACAAGGCAGTGAGATTCATACCCAAAGAGTATAGTAGGCAGCAATCAAAGAAATTGATCACGGATGCAAAGTACTATCTTTGGGATGAACCATATCTCTTCAAGAGATGTGCAGACGGAGTAATCTATAGATGTGTGCCTAAAGAAGAAGCACAGAAGATCCTCTGGCACTACCATGGATCACAGTATGGAGGACATTTTGGAAGTGAGCAAACAGCCACAAGAGTCCTCCAATGTGGCTTCTACTGGCCTACTCTCTACAAAGACTCCCGAATGTTTGTACTTAATTGTGACAGTTGCCAAAGATCTGGCAATCTGCCTCACAGTTATGCCATGCCTCAACAAGGGATCTTGGAGATTGAGTTGTTTGATGTATGGGGTATTGACTTCATAGGGCCTTTCCCACCATCATACTCAAACACTTATATTCTGGTGGCAGTGGATTATGTATCCAAATGGGTGGAAGCTATTGTAACACCCACTAATGATACTAAGACAGTACTGAAATTCCTCCAAAAACATATCTTCAGCAGATTTGGTATCCCTAGAGTACTAATCAGTGATAGAGGCACTCATTTCTGCAATAAACAGCTTTACTCTACTTTGGTTCGATATGGAGTTAGCCACAGGATGGCCACTCCATATCATCCACAGATAAATGGGCAAGCTGAAGTCTCTAATAGAGAATTTAAAAGAATCCTGGAACGGACTGTGATTAACCGTAGAAAGGATTGGACAAGAAGTTTGGATGATGCTCTGTGGGCATACAGAACAGCATTCAAGACTCCTATAGGGACCTCTCCATACCAACTTGTGTATGGAAAAGCCTATCACTTGCCAGTGGAACTGGAACATAAGGCCTACTGGGCAACCAGATTTCTAAACCTTGATGCCAAGTTAGCTGGAGAAAAATGATTGCTCCAGCTAAATGAGCTAGAGGAATTCAGACTCAATGCTTTCGAAAATGTAAAAATTTACAAAGAGAAAGCAAAAAGATGGCATGACAAGAAACTGTCATCTAGAGTCTTTGAGCCAGGGCAGAAAGTTCTGCTGTTTAATTCTAGGCTCAGATTATTCCCCGGGAAATTGAAATCCCAGTGGAAAGGACCATATGTGATTACAGGTGTGTCACTATATGGTTACGTAGAGCTTCATGATAATGATTCTAACAAAAAGTTCATTGTTAATGGACAAAGAGTCAAACATTATCTTGAGAGCAATTTTGAGCAAGGATGCTCAAAACTGAGACTTGAGTAAAGCTCAGTAATAGTCCAGCTAAAGACAATAAAGAAGCGCTTGCTGGGAGGCAACCCAGCCATTAACAAAGCTTAATTGTTAATTAATTGATTTTTACAGGTTCATGTCAATTATCTTCAAGGTAAAATAGCAATTGCATGAGATCACAGAGTTACAGAAGGATTCAGAGGATAAAAACAGCAAAAAGAAGCTCACTGGTTCAAAAAAGCCCGTAAGAGCTGTTTTGGGCATTAAACGCCCAAAAGGAGCAGCTACTAGACGTTTAACGCCAGTAGAGATAGCCATCTGGGTGTTAAACACCAGAAAGAAGCATCTTCTGGGCGTTTAACGCCAGATTTACAGCGTCTTGGGCGTTCAGAAAAATGCCCAGTGACAAAGGAGTTTCTGGCGTTTAACGCCAGCCAGAAGCAACAGCTGGCGTTAAACGCCCAGGAGAAGCTACAAATGGGCGTTAAACGCTCAAAACATGCAGCGTTTTGGCGTTTAACGCCAGGATTGTGGGGAGGAGGTGAATTAGTTTTCAACTCAAATTTTTTCCATTTTTTATGTTTCAATTCATGATTTCTTGCATAAACATGTTACAAACTCTCATCTTCCAACCTTCAATTCCAAAAATTTTTTAATCCTAAACACTTTTCTTAATTCCTCTTCAACATCTTTTCAAATCTTTTTCAAAACTCAATTATCTTTTTGAATTCTTTTCAAATCTTTTTATATCCTTCTCAAATCTTTTTAAACTCATCATATCTTCTTTTCAAAATTCAGATTTATCTTTTTCAAATATCTTTCATAACTTTTCAAATTTAAAATTACATCTTTTTCCCATCATACTTATCTTTTACAAATCATATCTTCTATCTTATCTTTTTCAAAATTTTCGAAAACCCACCCACCCTTCCCCTTAAATCATGTTCGGCCTCCCTCTTCTCCTCCACAATTCGAACTTGGCTCTCCTTCTATCCCTCTCCTTTCCTTTCTTTTGCTTGAGGACAAGCAAACCTCTAAGTTTGGTGTGTTTATCCGTGATCACTAAGCCATACCCACTAAGATCATGGCTCCTAAGGGAAAACAAACCACTCCAAGAGGCAAGAAAGAGAATATTCTAAAACCACTTTGAAATCAAGGGAAGTTCTTAACCAAAGAACATTCATACCATTACTATAAAATAATGGGTCTAAGGTCAGTGATCCCGAAAGTCAAATTCGATCTGAAAGAAGATGAATATCCGGAGATCCAAGAGCAAATTCGAAACAGGAGCTGGAAAATCCTAGCTAATCCTGAAACAAAGGTGGGAAGGAACATGGTTCAGGAATTCTACTCTAATCTGTGGCAAACAGACAGGCAGAGATTAGCTGGAGCCGCCTTCTATGACTATCGAACTCTGGTAAGAGGAAAGATTGTTCACCTTCACCTTGACAAAATCAGGGAGATCTTTAAGCTACCTCAGCTGAAAGATGACCCAGACTCCTTTAATAGGAGAATGATGGGAACAAATAAGGGCTTGAACGAAATTCTAGAGGACATATGCGGTATGCCTCCCTGGAACCAAGTGGACAACCAGCACAAAGGGTGTCCCAAATCAACTCAAGAGAGAAGATCTCAAACCAGTCACCAGAGGCTGGCTGGACTTTATTGGGCGTTCTATACTGCCCACTAGCAACCGCTCTGAAGTCATCATCAAAAGAGCAGTAATGATCCATTGCATTATATTGGGAAAAGAAGTGGAAGTTTATCAGCTGATTTCTTGTGAACTTTACACAATTGCAAACAAGAACTCCAAAGATGCCAAATTGGCTTATCCAAGCTTAATCTCTATGCTATGTAAAGATGCTGGAGTGAAGTTGGGAGTAACTGAGTATATCTCAGTTGAGCGACCAATCACCAAAAAGTCAATGGAAGGACAACAAGTGTAGGACGACCCCATCAAGAGGAAAGCACATGAATTCCTCCCGAAAATCCCTCAAATTGAATACTAGGAGCGTCTTGAAGCATCTGTTACCAAGTTGCAAGAAGCTATGGACCAACTAAAAGAAGAACAAAAAAATCAAAATAGCATGCTTTGCAAACTGCTTGGGGAACAAGAAGAGCAAAGGCGTGACTTGAAGGAACTGAAGCGTCAAAAGCTATCTCTTGAAGGACCAAGTACCACACAGACTAGAGAAACATCTATTTCCTAAAATAAAGGTTGTTGAGTCCTAATCTTAGCTTTAACTCTGTGATAATTGTTCTTATTAGGAAGTTACCTTAGAAGTTATATAAGAGTAGTAGTAATTAGTATTTCTATTTTGATTTTATCCCCAATTAAGTTATAATTTATTTTTCTCATCATCATCAAACATGAATAAAATAGTAGGTTTTTAGAATAAAGAGGCAATATTTTTTCGAGTTCTTAATAAGGAAAATTCTAATTATTTATATATGGTGGCAATACTTTTTGTCTTCTTAATGAAGGCTTGAACAGTGCATATTTTTGATATTGAATTTTATGAATGTTAAAATTGTTGGCTCCTAAAAGAATGATGAACAAGAGAAATATTATTGCTGATATGAAAAATCATGAAATTGATTCTTGAAGCAAGAAAAAGCAGTGAAAAAAAAGAGAAGAGAGAAGCAAAAGAGGTAGAAAAAGCCAATAGCCCTTTAAACTAAAAGGCAAGGGTGAAAAGGATCCAAGGCTTTGAGCATCAATGGATAGGAGGGCCCAAGGAAATAAATCCAGGCCTAAGCGGCTAAATCAAGCTGTCCCTAACCATGTGCTTGTGGCATGTAGGTCCAAGTGAAAAACTTGAGACTGAGTGGTTAAAGTCTTGATCCAAGGCAAAAGAGTGTGCTTAAGAACTCTAGACACCTCTAATTGGGGACTTTAGCAAAGCTAAGTCACAATCTGAAAAGGTTCACCCAGTTATGTGTCTGTGGCATTTATGTATCCGGTGGTAATACTGGAAAACAAAATGCTTAGGGCCACGACCAAGACTCATAAAGTAGCTGTGTTCAAGAATCAACATACTAATCTAGGAGAATCAATAATACTATCTGAATTTTGAATTCCTATGGATGCCAATCATTCTAAATTTTAAAGGATAAAGTGAGATGCCAAAACTGTTCGGAAACAAAAAGCTACTAGTCCCGCTCATCTAATTAGAATCTGAGCTTCACATAAAACTCTGAGACATTATTGCTTCTTGATTTATTTTTATCCTATTTTATTTATCTAGTTGCTTGGGGACAAACAACAGTTTAAGTTTGGTATTGTGATGAGCGGATATTTTATACGCTTTTTGGGGGTAATTTCATATAGATTTTAGTATGTTTTAGCTAGTTTTTAGTATACTTTTATTAGTTTTTAGGCAAAATTCATATTTCTAGACTTTACTATGAGTTTGTGTGTTTTTCTGTGATTTTAAGTATTTTCTGGCTGAAATCGAGGGAGCTGAGTTAAAATCTGATTCAGGCTGAAAAAGGATTGCTAATGTTGTTGGATTCTGACCTCCCTTCACTCGGAATGGATTTTTTGGAGCTACAAGAGTCAAATTAGCGCACTCTCAATTGGGTTGGAAAGTAGACATCCAGGGATTTCCAGCAATATATAATAGTTCATACTTTGCGCGAAGATAAACGACGTAAACTGGCGTTTAACACCAGTTCCATGTTGCATTCTGGCGTTGGACGCCAGAAACAGGTTGCAAGTTGGAGTTAAACGCCAGAAACAGGTTACAACCTGATGTTTAACTCCAGAAACAGCCCAGACACGTGAGAAACTCAAGTCTCAGCCCCAGCACACACCAAGTGGGCCCCAGAAGTGGATTTCTGTACCATCTATCTTAGTTTACTCATTTTCTGTAAACCTAGGTTACTAGTTTAGTATTTAAACAACTTTTAGATATTTATTTTATATCTCATGACATTTTAGATCTGAACTTTGTACTCTTTGACGGCATGAGTCTCTAAACTCCATTGTTGGGGTTGAGGAGCTCTGCAGCGTCTCGATGAATTAATGCAATTATTTATGTTTTCTATTCAAACACGCTTGTTTCTATCTAAGATGTTCATTCGCACTCCAATATGAAGAAGGTGATGATCCGTGACACTCATCACTATTCTCAATCCATGAACGTGTGCCTGATAACCACCTCCGTTCTACATTAGATTGAATGAGTATCTCTTAGATTCCTTAATCAGAATCTTCGTGGTATAAGCTAGAATCCATTGGCAGCATTCTTGAGAATCCGAAAAGTCTAAACCTTGTCTGTGGTATTCCGAGTAGGATTCAGGGATTGAATGACGGTGACGAGCTTCAAACTCGCGAGTGTTGGGCGTAGTGACAGACGCAAAAGAATCACTGGATTCTATTCCGACATGATCGAGAACCAACAGATGATTAGCCGTGTTGTGACAGAGCATTTGGACCATTTTCATTGAGAGGATGGGAAGTAGCCATTGACAACGGTGACGCCCTACATACAGCTTGCCATTGGAGGAACCTTGCGTGCATGAAGAAGAAGACAATGGGAAAGCAGAGATTCAGAGAATAAAGCATCTCCAAAACTCCAACATATTCTCCATTACTGCATAATAAGTATTATTTAATCCATGCTCTCTTGTTTATTTGCAAGTCAATGGATAACTATAATTGGTATCCTGACTAAGAATAATAAGATAACCATAGCTTGCTTCAAGCCAACAATTTCCGTGGGATTCGCCCCTTACTCACGTAAGGTATTACTTGGACGACCTAGTGCACTTGCTGGTTAGCTGTATAAAATTACATAGTGTGAGTGTGATTTTTGTGCACCAGTCACCAATTTAGCCACATCAGCTTTCTGATCACGCCAGCTGAAGGAAATGTGCCGGAAGGATGACACTGGGTCCCAGAGTGTAACATCAGGGACCAATTTGAGTAATTATTAAGTTTAGGGACTACTATGAAGCACGAGTGTAACTTCAGGGACCACTCTGAGGCTTAACTCCAATTTTGATGGGATCAATTAGTTCAAATGTGATTGTTGTTTTTCCTTCCTTAAACTTGAGAGAATATCCGTCAAAGAAATCATGTGTTTTTTTAGACTGGACTTTAGTTTCCCACAGATTGATGTGGAAGGCCATAAACTCACAAAATCATGGACTCCACAGAATTTTTCTGTGTATATTCTAAACATGTGACTTAAAAATCTCACCTTGTCTGGGATAATGAATCTAGATGTACTGACAACTACAATTTAATTAAATAATTACTAATAGAAAAAGTATGAGGAGTCAATATATGTATTGTACAATCTGTTCAATAAAGAATAAATTGAAATTAAAAACTAATTAAAATCAAATAATTAATTTTCAATAGTTTTTAATTTGAATTAAAAGAAATAAAATTTTCCGTCAGTTACCTAATCCCACGCAAAAACGGCATCCCTTTTTCCTTCCGTGGTTTCCTCCCGTACGCCCTCTCTCTCCCTAGATCACTGCTGCCACTCCAAAACAGACACCAGCTGCCAATCGAGAGAGTTTCAACTGACGCCGACATCCGCACAGGTGACCGCCCAGTAGCACCTTCCGATCGTGTGAGTCGTACTCGCGGCACTACAACAACCCTGACGTGCAGCGACTCTGTCGCAGCCGGCATGTGCCTTCCTCCCGAGACCGACGGGGCAAGATAAAGGGGTCACAAGTGTGTTTCCTTTGATACATCCATTACCCTCCGGAAGTTCGTAAATGGTGTGCAGTTTCGTTGAACCGCTGTGTCGTGTTCCATCTTCTGTCGGTAATAACAATTAATCAAATTCACATGAAAACATCCCCAACCATTTTGTCGTCGAGGGTGAGCAATCTAATAAGGTGAGCAACGTACGTTGAAATATTGATAGTGGATGGTTATTTTCATATGATTTAGATGTTTATATTTAGTGCATGTAGTGTTTTATTTTATGTTAACTGCTTACCTAGATGTAACATAAACATTCCTGATTTAACCACATTTGTGCTGGTTTTAAATTCATGGTATACTTATATGTATGAAGAATTTGCATGTGTTAATTAATCATGGCACATAGATTTGACGTTGGATGAAACTAGTTCTTTTTTTGGACTATCTTATATGAATATATTTATTGATATAATCAAATTTAACTTGCATGTATAAGCATAAGAGTTGGCTACATTGGAGAACTTGCTACTCAATAAGTAACCACCCATGTTCCTGTGCATGATGCCCATAGCTCCGGTGAAACCTTATTAGTGTAGTATATTGAATATAAAATAAAATTAATGGTATTATTATTAAGAATATTTCTGAAAATGAAAATTAAATAGACAAGAGTTATCAATTCATGGGATACTTAATTTGCTTCCTGCATGTTTAGATTTGGCATATATATATGATTATACATGATAGATAGTGAATGAATAAAAGAATCAACTCTAGTGATCATGGGCTCTGAAATCGAGGACTGAACTAAGTGCATGGTAGTTGTATCTACTGCATGTTGATTTATGTGATGTACAGTGTCATTATGAAAGAGAATTGTAGTAGATAAAATACTTATATAATAGGTAAAATGGAATAATTAATTCAATTACTGTCATTAGGTGATATTCATGCATTTGCTTCCAAGCTAAAATGGGTAGGATGATGGAGTTGATTTCTATTTGTCTCGCGTTGTTTGTGTTGTTTAGTGAGGGTTTTGTACATAACATTTACTAAGGGTTTATCTATTTTTTTTATTTGGATTTTTGCATTTATTTTGTGATTATAGGCCATGTAACTGTCGGATGTTACTGAAGTTGGAAGTGAAGATATGGATCTTGGTTACGAGGTTTGGACTCTAGTTTAATTTTGTGTAGTCATGAACCACATGTTTGATTTGACCATTAATGACATTGATTTTTTTTAATCCGAAAACGTAGTTACCGGATTACGGTTGCCTTCAAAAAGATGAAATACCAAGAGTTAGAATGTAGTTTGCGCAATTGCAACTGGGTCATGAATTCTATGTTAGCTACGTAAAGAAAATAGGATTTGCAACTAAGATAAGGACGGAAACATGTGACAAGATCACAAAGGAAGCCATTAACCAAGCTATCCACTATAATCGGGACGGGTTTCGCGGGTCTCATGTCAAAGCACCAACACAGAAGAACACGATTTCAGCCGTCGGGTGCAAGGTAAGGATATATGTGAAGTTTGATAGAGAAAAACAAGAGTGGATTTTCTTCAAGGTTGAGTTGAGGCACTCACACCCATGTTCAGCGAAAAAGGCAGTACACTACCATGAGTATAGGGAGATGACCGTGCATGCAAAGTGCGTGATTGAGGATAATGATGAGGTTGTGATTCGACCAAACAAGACATTCCTAGCATAGGCTAATGAGGTTGGGGGGCCGTTGAACCTGGGCTTCTCAAAAAAGGACTTAAGAAACTATATAACATCAAGACTCTGAACCAGCAACTTGAATGCAAATGTTAGGGAGATGATGAACTACTTCATGTGAATGAAGGACATCAACCCAAACTTCTTTACGTGGTGAATTTGGATGAGGAGTGTAAGTTTAGGAGTGCAGTATGGGTGGATGCAAGGTGCAAGACAGCGTATGAATATTACGGAGACGTGGTGTCTTTTGATAGCACATACAGTACAAACAGGTATGACATAGTTATGTCGGTTGTTTTTAATTTTTTTTCGTATGGTCATGATCGGGTTTTCTTATATGTGGTTGTTTTGCTTGTAGGCATAGATTACCGTTTGCGTCGTCCGTCGGTGTCAACCACCATAATAAGTCGACCTTGCTCGGCTGTGCTCTACTGGGGAATGAAGAAACTCCAATTATGAATGGGTTTTCACCCAATGGGTGATGTGTATGGGAACTGCTCCATAAGGGATCATCACCGATCAATGTAGATCCATGTTCTGTGCAATTAGAAATGCCTTACCCAATACACGCCACCGTTGGTGCATCTGGCACATTATGAAAAAGTTACCACACAAGTTTGGAGGTTATTACCGGTACAGAGAGTTGTATGCTGACCTCACTGATATTTTGTGGAATTCTCAGACGGTAGAGTCATTTGAGGATAGCTGGTCTGAATATATAGATGAGTACATTTTACATAACAACACATGGTTGTCAAGTTTGTTACTGTGAAGTTACATTACGCGCTTTAATTGATAATTCTTTGGTGCCTGGCTTTATCTATTTTATAGTAATGAGTTCAGTTTAAGGTTTCCATGCTAAGAATGGTTTCTTTTCTGTAGACCTTTATGACGACTGATGTATATGGGTATCCATATTTTTCAAGGGTGAATTTTGAGCTGCTATGAGGAGTACGCAAAAGAGTGAAAGCATGCACGCATTCTACGGTGGATTCTTACACAGTAGGACTAGCTTGGTCCAATTTGTTCATGAGTATGACAATGTGCTTGGAATCAAAGAGTAGAGGGAATTAGAGGATGATGCAGCAGACTCGAGGGGGTTATCCCGTGTGAAACGAGCTCACCTATGGAGAGACAATTTCAACAAGAGTACACTACCAGCATGTTTAGGGATGTTGAAACTGAGTTTGTGCAGAAGGTCGATTGCAGAGTTTCTGTTATTGCTAAAGAAAGTGAATCAGTATGCATTGAAGGTGGAAGAGGAAAAATTAGTCAAGGATACTATTATTTGCGTTCCATACGACGTCCACTTTGACCGTTCAACACAGAAGGTTCCCTGTTAGTGTAATCTTTATGAGAGTTCATGTGTGTTATGCTGTCACTGTCTTACAATTTTTTATTCGTACAAAGTATATAAAGTACCTACCTGCTCTGTTCTTCCTCGTTGGAGCAAGAACATAAAGCGCAAGCATACTCATATCAAGAGTAGTTACGATGTGAGTCGGTCGGATGAGAGTCATACTGCATTCAGGGGATTATGTGCATACTTCTTCAACATTCCTCAGGAATTCGTCAATGACGATGATGAAACAGTCTTGCTGCATGCTGCTCTGGAAGAAACAAGGGCCAAGCTGTACTAAGTTTCGTTGGTATGTAAACGATAAGTAGTTAAGTACGTACTAGCATTATTATTGCAAAATAGTGTAGTAATAATAAATTTGAGATTAATTAAGATAATATTTTATACTTAATTAAGAAAAATAATATTAAAAATATAAAATTAGTTAAAATAATAAATATATCTTTTGTGTTAACTAAGACGTTTAATATTTTTATGGATATTTATACTACTCCAAGCACTGTGCCAAGAAGAGGTCCAAGGGGGTCGCGGCAACCCATGATAGCATTGGCTCACAAAGTTCAAGCGTGGTGGGTCTAGACGACATTCAAAGACCATCAAAGGTTACCACAAAGGACCAGCCAAAGAGTAAGAGGCTTGACGCTGCCTTGGAGAAGTCATTCAAGAAATCTGCTCGGAGGAAGAACAAGAACACCACCCCGGTATATATTTGTCTTAATCTGACCTTCCATGATTATTTGGTATAATACTATGCAAGTTATTAACTGTTGTCATCTTTGTGTTGTTTAGCAGGTTGTTCATTCGGAGGGATCTGGAAATATAGAGTTCAGTGCTCCCGTTGGCCGCAATGAGCCCCAACAATTTAGTGGGTTCATGTCTTTGTTATGCTCCTTTGGCAATAGTTAGTATCTGTTGGACATGGCTTTCAGTACATAATTCATGTATTAGATACTGTAGACAAAAATGGTATTTTTTCTATATGCAAATGATATCTGTCATGCTATTGTTGTACGGGTGGAGTGGGTTTATTTTCTAAAAATATCGGTTTTCATGTTTCTTTGTAGTTGTTGCAAGAAATTTTGGGTTGATTACATGATCATCTTTAAGCACAAATTTTGGATGTTCATGTCTATATATAACAGGATGTTCATTGTTACTGTACATATGGATGGTTGGTTTTGGGGATTTACCCCGTGTTTACTCTAGCACGTATTTAAAACATATTACGGGATCTTGGCCCAAGATTAATGATCATGACTTCGACACTTAAAAAATTCAAGTCAGTCCACTTTGAAATACGAAATAGAAATCTCTGAATCAAGATATAATTAGCCAGATGTTCGTTTCAACATATATCTAGATGGTTAATTTCACAAACAAAATGGATGGTCATTTTGATTATATGATCCCATCTATTGTAATGGTTATATGATTATCCTCACACACAAATGTAGGATGTTCGTGTCTATATATAACTGGATGTTCACTATTATTGTACATGTGAATGGTTAGTTTTGGGGATTCACCGCGTATTCACTCTAGCACGTATTCAAAACAAATCACATAATCTTGGCTCAAGGTCAATGATCATGACTTTGACACTTAACAAATTCAAGTCATTCCACTTTGAAATACGAAAATTAAATCCCTGAATCAAGACATAATTATCCGGATGTTCGTTACAATATGTATCTAGATGGTTGCTTTCATAAACAAAATGGATGGTTATTTTGATTCACTGGTAAGTATGTCATCCTTGAGTGATTGTAGATTGACAAATTCATATAATTTCAACAAGTAAAAGAGCGACCACAACTACGTCCCCCTACTGTCCTATAAATAAATTTCCAAGACTCTAACTAGTTCATAAGCCAAACAAGCATATCTGATTTTACACTTAAACATAAGTATGCTACTTTTTCTTGCCCTTGACCTTGCCCGCAGTTGATAATCCTTCGGCACGTCGTGTCAACGTCCTCGTGCTAGGTGCTGTGAATGATCTCACTTCTTTCACTTGTTTCGTGGTTGATTGTGGCGTACGGGTTCAGCTTTGTCCTCCAATAATGAAAGAATCTGATCAACCAATGCATTTTGTGGCCCACAGACAATATCTAACATCAACTCCAACCTGATTGATCTAAGGATATCATGGATGAAGATTTCTATAACGAGTTAGATGATATAACCGTGACAGTAATTTGTGCTCTAATTTAGACTAGGTATAAGATGAAAAGTTTGTTAAAGCCACCTTGTCCCATTCATCAAACTCACGCCCATCAATCCAATTCTCCATGAACTTAATAACGTAGGTGCCACAATCATAGCTACATACAATGAAAATATTGGTTCAATCGGAAAGACATGAATGTTACAGAAAGTACGCCACATTTAAAAATAATTGTGCTGTAAAATTCAACTCACTTGTTTGGCTGCTTTGGAATATTGGCGTACGAACGAGGCGGGCCATTTGTAGTTCGCACGTATGTGGGAATGGCAACTCTCGCCATGTCCTCGATCAGTCTCCCCTGGAAAACAGGCAAATATGAAGTGGGATAATGCGTTATACAACTAAGTATTACAAATCTCTAGAGGGCACAGGTAAGATATCATTTTACCACATATACATTGAGTTTATCCCGTTCAGCAACAAGCACAATGAAATGCAAACTGTCGATTATCACAAGTTGCTTTACTTGCACATCAAACGCATACATCTACCAATGGTCATCCCAGCAGAAAGAAATCAACCACTGCAGCAAACAATACACAAGATTGAATATGCCTCCAAACAAAAAAAACTCAACTAAATCAACCATGGAAGACCGAGAACATCATCTACTCAAATAACAATTGCCTAACCATTTTCTAAAAACACAATGCATCACAACACCTCTTATACAACTGTAATCAAATATAAAATCCAGCAAAGAAGATTTGAATCAAACAACGCAACAACATGGCAACCCCAAACAGCAACCTATATAATGAAAAACAACCATCCTGATAGTTATATAAGTAATCATCCATTTCTTGTCAATTCAGGAATGAATATTTGAGTTCGAATCCCACTTTGTGAACCTATTTACACATTTTTTCACTCAAATAACACACGCATATAACAACACCTGATTAAAACAAGCTATCAATAGAGTAAAACCAAATAGGAGTCACTGCGGTAAAAACTAACCATCCAGATCCATAGTAAAATAACCATCCGATTTGAGAGGATACTCATCATGTATTCATAAACAATACATGGAACATAACCAGGCAAAACATATAAGGAGGTACATCTTTTACAAGGTGTCTAGTAGATGCAGAAATGCAAACTAGTTAAATATGATTCTAACTAATCCATTTTCTCTTTCCTACTTCGACCTTGTCAAAGAACCTATTATCCTCACCAAAGCTTGGACCGAACCCCACATACACCGGATTTGCACCGTCTTTGAATGACTTCAGATTATGCACTCGTGTGACCATTTCCTGGAAAGCCAAAAGCAGTTACAATCCAAATACATTCTGGAACATATTGTAAGCAATAGAGAATAAATACTAATATTCCTGAACACACGCAATAGAAATCACGATTGAATCTTGATGACTGGAATTCATTGAAAGTGTAGCACATCCATTGAATGATCTACACGGTAGAGTATACAAAAAGAAATTTAGTAGTGGTTACGATGTATTTAACTAAAATGCATGATTCAGCTCAGATACATACCGTGCTATTGACCCAGCTATGAGCTTTCAGAGTCCATAGGTCCTTCCTTCGTAGAACTAGGTGCTCCCGACCTTCGAAGGCTGCCAAGGGTTCCTCTTTGTCTAGGGACGAGTTCAGTATCCAACCTCTGATTTGTTTCTCCTTTCACTCGCCCTTCGTTATATTCCTAAGCTTTGGATGAATCGAAGGGGTTAGGGGTGGGGTTTGTGTCTTCTCAAGTTGAGTCAACCCTAGTGAGAAATTGGGTTTTTCAAGACTCGGAGTATGGTGGCGTGGCTTCTTTGGCATCACTATTTACATGGGCTTTATGCTTATGGACCTTGTGTTTTGCCTTTGTTCAATAGTTGCCAATATTTTTTCGAACTCCGGACATTGCATTATGGAGATGTCAAATTCACTGCAACGAATGGAAACTATCGTTAGCTAAAACAATCGGCTATGCTTGGTAGGACAACTGATCAAGCCATGTGTAAAAGAGACTGAGATAACATAGTAAACCATACATAACTTTCCTGTCAAAGTTGTACTCGGTAAGCTGGACAAGTGCCGAGGATGGGGTACATGGAGCTGATTCCTTGTGGCCAGGGTGATATTCGTAAGCCCCTTCATGTTCGACATTGTTCTTGGCCTCTGCTAGGCAGTCATCATGTGGCTAACCCTTTTGTCGGAATAGTCGGTTCCTTCTTTTAGCAAGTGGCTCGTTCTCTTCATCATTAGAGTTGGCGGCAATGATAAACCACTATTTTGCGATTCATATTGTGTTTAATTGTGTGGTTTTATCAAGTCTTCACCCACTTATTCATATGATTTGCATGTATTTACAATTCATTCCTAAAAATATTCTATGATTAATAACTTGCTTCCTAAAGAACTTTTAGTTATATATTTTATCTTCTTTTGTACCATTCGATGCCGTGATTTGTGTGTTAAGTGTTTCAGGCTTCATAGGGCAGAAATGGCGTAAGGAATGAAGAGAAAGTGCGCAAAAGTGGAAGGAACACAAAGAATTAAGGAGATGGCCAGCGAGAAGTCACGCGGTCGCATGGCTCACGCGACCACATGAAATGGAAGAAATCAAAGTGATGCGCCCGCGTGCCTAACGCGGCCGCGCGGATTGAAAGCTGCACGAACGACGCGAGTGCATAGACGACGCACACGCGTGGTACGAGAAATGCTGAGTGACGCGATCGCGTGGACGACGCGGCCGCATGATGTACGCGATTTCCAGAATTACAAAAGTTGCTGGCAGAGTTTCTGGACCACATTTTAACCCAGTTCTCGGCCCAGAAACACAGATTAGAGCCGGGGAACATGCAGAGACAAAAACAACAATTCATTCTGCATAGTTTTCAAGTTTTTAGATCTCAATTTACTCTTCCCCTAGGTTTTCTTACTTGAACATTCATAATTAGGATTTTGAAGATTTTTGGCTTTAGCTTTTGAGAAGAGTCTACCTCCGGTACTAGTCATTATATCCTGTTATTTGCTTTTCATTTATTCTTCCATATTCTTAATTCCTCCAGAGTTGACATTGGATTATTTTCACATGTTATTAATACAGACTATCTTTATTTTTAATTAATCTCTTTTATTATTATTTATTATGTCTTCTCTTATTTTCTCCATTGATTTTGTGAAGTCTATAATTATAATGGGTGAGTAGTTCCCCAACTTGATTGGGAGATGATTGAAAGGAGAACCTTGAGTTAGAATACTCAAGAGTTCAGTTGTAATTGGTTTATTGTTGGTTGACTTGTTAATCACTAACTCTAATCCTTCCCAAAGGAGAGGATTAGGACTTGTGAATAGAAGTTGACTTTTAATTTGACTTTCCTTCATTCGTTGAGGGTTAACTAAATTAAAACAATGACTAATTATTAATTGCTCTTGATAAAATTCTAACAAGGATAGAACTTCCAATTAATCTTCTTCCAGTCAAGATTTTATTTAAATCATATAAATTCTCTAATTTAATTTTCTGTTCAACAAATTCAAAACCCCTTTTGAAAACCTCTGATTGATAAAATAGCACATCTTCCTGCAACTCGTTGGGAGACGACCTGGGACTCATACTCCCAGTATTTTATTTCAAAAAAATTGTGAGAACCCTTTTCTAAATTGACGAGTGGATTTTTGCCGGTTAAGAACTATACTCGCAACGCCATTTTTCTAATTAATTCTTAATTTGCCAATTTCCGCTCACGTCAATTTTGGTGCCGTTGCCGGGGAGTTGCAATAGTGTGCTAATTTATTGATTGGAATTTATTTAATTACAATTTTTCTTTTTATTTTGTTACCATGAGCTGCACGTTTCTTTCGTTAAATGACGCGTTCCCTTCCTGATCCAAGCTAGCCAGTATTTGACCCTGAGATTGAAAGAACTATTTCACGTATAAGGCAAGCTCGGCGTCGGCTAGTCCTCTCTGAGGACGAACCTAAAACGTCATCTAAGAAAGAAACAAGCTCCCTCTCTACTGATCCAGTTGATTTACGTGCAGGTGACATGGCAGCGCCTAGGAGAGTCACTATCCAAGAGGCCGCAGCCCATGATTTTACATTACAACCATTCCAGGCACGCCACCCAGCAGTGGCTATGGATTTTGAAATAAAGTCTGCACTACTCAACTTGATGTCCAAGTTTCATGGCTTACCTGCTCAAGAGCCTATCAAGCACCTTAGGGATTTTCAGACAGCTTGTTCTACTGTTAAGCGTGATGGTACTGACGAAACTTCAATTCTGCTAAAGGCTTTTCCATTCTCTCTGGAGGGAAAGGCAAAAGAGTGGTACTACACTTAATTCGGAGCAACTGTTTCTAACTGGGATACGCTTAGAAGATAATTTTTGGAGAAATTCTTTCCAGATGAGGTTGCCGATAACTGAGGAAAGACATGTCCATGATCGTTCAGGATGAATCTGAGACTCTCTATGAATATTTAGAACACTTCAATAATCTTCTGGAAGCATGTCCCCACCATATGATTGACAAGATAGTGTTGCTCGGCTACTTTACACAGGGCATAAAATCTCAAGATAGGACCACATTGGAAGGTGCTAGCAATGGGTCTATGAAAAAGTACAAGACTACGGAAGAGGCATGGCAATTGATCAGCGACTTAGCTGAATTTACTAGGAATCACAGGCAGAAACAAGGTCGGTCAAGAGCTATTGCAGAGGTATCCACTAGCAAAGAGACTACTGCTATAACCCAGAGCTTATGTGAAATGACCAACTTACTGAAGCAGATGCAACTAAGTCAACAACAAGCTCAGCAAGTTTAGCCTTCTCCACTACAGCACAGCCAACAGTTGGTTCCACAGAGGGTATGCGAAATCTGTGCAGATTATAATCATTATACTGATGAGTGTCTGCAACTCCAACCGGAAGACCACACTGTGGCAGCCACTCACAACTTCTATGACTGCCCCAACCAAGGGTACAATCAAGGTGGCAGCTACAACCATGGATGGCAGGATAACTCCAATCAAGGCTGGAGAGATAATTCTAACCAGGGTTGGAGGGACAATCATAACAGAGGAGGCAGAGATAACAATGGAAACCAGAGGTGGAATAATAATAATAACTTCAGGCAGCATAATCAGAATCAGGCCTATAGAGCACCTCATCTAAGACAGCCTCAAGCATCTCAGCAAACCCCTCAGATCACTTACCCCTTGATGAGCGGATAATTTATACGCTTTTTGGCATTGTTTTTAGGTAGATTTTAGTATAATCTAGTTACTTTTAGGGATGTTTTCATTAGTTTTTATGTTAAATTCACATTTCTGGACTTTACTATGAGTTTGTGTGTTTTTCTGTGATTTCAGGTAATTTCTGGCTGAAATTGAGGGACCTGAGCAAAACTCTGAAAAAGGCTGACAAAAGGACTGCTGATGCTGTTGGATTCTGATCTCTCTGCACTCAAAATAGATTTTCTGGAGCTACAGAACTCCAAATGGCGCGCTCTCAACGGCGTTGGAAAGTAGACATCCAGAGCTTTCCATCAATATATAATAGTCCATACTTTATTCGGGATTAGACGACGCAAACTGGTGCTCAACGCCAGTTCTACACTGCATTCTGGAGTCAAACGCCAGAAACACGTCACGACCCAGAGTTGAACGCCAGAAAAACGCTACAACTTGGCGTTCAACTCCAATAAAAGCCTCAGCTCGTGTAAAGCTCAAGCTCAGCCCAAACATACAACAAGTGGGCCCCGGAAGTGGATTTATGCATCAATTCCTTACTTCTGTAAACCCTAGTAGATAGTCTAGTATATATAGGACTTTTTATCATTGTACTAGTCATCTTTTGACCACATCTTTGGTCCTTTTCCCTTATTTTCGAATTCACATCATATTTTGGGGGCTGGCCATTCGGCCATGCCTGGACTACTATCACTTATGTATTTTCAACGGTGGAGTTTCTACACACCATAGATTAAGGGTGTGGAGCTCTGCTGTACCTCGAGTTTCAATGCTATTACTACTATTTTCTATTCAATTCTCTTTATTCCTATTCTAAGATATTCGTTGCACTTCAACATGATGAATGTGATGATCCGTGACACTCATCATCATTCTCACCTATAAACGCGTGTGACTGACAACCACTTCCGTTCTACCTTAGACCGGGCGCATATCTCTTGGATTCCTTAATCAGAATCTTCGTGGTATAAGCTAGAATTGATGGCGGCATTCATGGGAATCCGGAAAGTCTAACCTTGTCTATGGTATTCCGAGTAGGATTCCGAGATTGAATGACTGTGACGAGCTTCAAACTCCTGAAGGCTGGGAGTTAGTGACAGATGCAAAAGAATCAAGGGATCCTATTCCAACCTGATTGAGAACCGACAGATGATTAGCCGTGCTGTGACAGAGCATTTGGACCTTTTTCACTGAGAGGATGGGATGTAGTCATTGACAACGGTGATGCCCTACATACAGCTTGCCATGGAAAGGAGTAAGAAGGATTGGATGAAAGCAGTAGGAAAGTAGAGATTCAACAGGGACAAGCATCTCCATACACTTATCTGAAATTCCTACCATTAATTTACATAAGTATTTCTATCCCTTTTTATTTAATCAAGTATCTCTTTATATTTTCCGAAAACCATTATCAATTTGAATCCACCTGACTGAGATTTACAAGATGACCATAGCTTGCTTCATACCAACAATCTCCGTGGGATCGACCCTTACTCACGTAAGGTTTATTACTTGGACGACCCAGTGCACTTGCTGGTTAATTGTGCGAAGTTGTGAACCATGGTATTGTGCACCAAGTTTTTGGCGCCATTGCCAGGGAGAGAAAGAGCAACAAATTTTACATATAAATAACAATTTCGCCCACCACCCCTCTTCATCTCCCAATGATGAGTTGCTTCAATCTATTGATCGGAGACAGCAGGCCATGGAAAACAATCTTACTTCTACTCTAAATGGTCTGAACTCTACCTTACAAGCCCTTGTCTTACAGATTGGATCACTGAATAACTCTAACAACCAGTCCTCAAGCTCTGGTGGACTTCCCTCTCAACCATTACCCAATCCCAAGGGTGGCATCAATGCTATTACCCTAAGATCTGGAACCACACTGCAAGAGAGAAATCCAGAGGAACCAAGCTCACCAGAACGCGCCCCAGCTGCAGACACGGTTGAGGTAGATGATGTTGAAGAAGAAGATGAAGCACAAGACATGGCTGAAGCAGAAGCAGCCCAACCAAGGAGTACAGAACCCCAGCAAGCTGAAGCTATGAAAGATGCCACTCCTATTCCATTTCTACACCTTGCTAAGAAGCCCAGAAAGCAAATGGAATTAGATCCCAAAATGGTAGAGATTTTTAAAAAGGTTGAGGTAACTGTTCTCTTTTTTTATGTCATTCAGCAAGTTCCTAAATATGCAAAATTTCTAAAAAAGTTATGCATACATAAAGATAAAATTAATGAATTAGAAACTATTTCTTTAGGTAGTTCTATATCTGCTTTAATGAGAAATATACCTGAAAAATGTAATGTCCCAGGCCCATGCATGGTTAACTGTACCATTGGAGGTGTGATATTATCTGACTGTATGTGTGATTTAGGAGCATGCGTGAGTATTATGCCCTTGTCTATATATAATGCTTTAAGGCTCCCTCCCTTAAAAAGGTCGGCAGCTCATTTTGTGTTAGCAGATAAAAGCATTATCACAGTGGTTGGAATTGCTGAAGATGTATTAGTGAGCATTAAAAGGGCTCACGTTTCCCACTGACTTTTATATCCTGGAGATGCCCCAAAATGACTCAGGGAGACCTTCGTCAATCCTGCTTGGTAGACCGTTTTTGAAGACTTCAAAATTCAAGTTGGACGCCTTTTCAGGTACCTATTCTTTTGAGGTAGATGGCAGAACAGTGAGCTTCAATCTAGATGAAGCTATGAAGCATCCCCCAGAAGATCACTCCATATTCCAATGTGACATCATTGATGAAATTATAGCTGCAACCCACCAGGAAGAAATGGAAGAGAGTCACATGGAGCAAGACCCAAATGTGGGGACACCCTCTGAACATACTGAAGATTCATCACCATTTTCGCCAGGGCCAGAGAATCCAGAACCAAACCATGAGCAGAAAATGGAATTAAATACACTTCCTCCACACCTCAAGTATGCATACCTTGAGGACAAGCAGAAGTTTCTAGTTATAATTGTAAGGGAGCTCACTTCCCAATAAGAAGAATAACTGCTTAGTGTATTGAGGACGCATAAGAAAGCAATTGGATGGAGCTTGGTGGATATAGTAGGCATCAGCCTTCAAGTTTGTGAACATAGAATATTCTTAGAAGAAGGAGCGAAGCCTGTCCGTCAACCTCAAAGAAGATTGAATCCCACCATCTTGGAAGTTGTTAAGAAGGAAGTAACCAGACTATTCGAAGCAGATATCATTTACCCCATTTCAGATAGCGAATGGGTCAGCTCAGTACAAGTGGTGCCCAAGAAGTCTGGAGTCACAACAATAAGGAATGAGCAAGGAGAACTTCTGACAACCAGAGTACAGAACGCATGGAGAGTTTGCATTAATTATAGGCGTCTCAACCAAGCCACTCGCAAGGATCATTACCCCTTGCCATTCATTGATCAGATGCTTGATCGCCTGTCAGGTAAATCTCACTGCTGCTTTCTAGATAGTTATACAGGTTATTTTCAAATCCATATAGCTCCTGAGGATCAGGAAAAGACTACTTTTACATGTCCTTTTGGGACTTATGCTTATAAGAGAATGCCCTT
Organism: Arachis stenosperma; assembly: GCF_014773155.1. Taxonomy (NCBI): domain Eukaryota; kingdom Viridiplantae; phylum Streptophyta; class Magnoliopsida; order Fabales; family Fabaceae; genus Arachis; species Arachis stenosperma. The sequence goes on from NC_080381.1 coordinate 22,763,054, forward strand.
TGGCTTGTGTAATGCACCAGCTACTTTCCAAAGGTGTATGATGAGTCTTTTCTCTGATCTCATTGAAACTTGTATGGAAGTTTTTATGGATGACTTTAGCATCTATGGTGATTCATTTAACCTTTGCTTGGATAGTTTGTCTAAAATATTGGACATGTGTGTTAGTTCAAACCTCATTTTAAATTTTGAAAAGTGTCATTTTATGGTAAAACAAGGTATTGTTCTAGGACATGTTGTTTCTAATACTGGTATCTCTGTAGACCCAGCAAAGGTGGATGTTATTTCTAGTTTACCTTACCCCTCCTCTGTGAGGGAAGTCCGTTCGTTCCTTGGCCATGCAGGTTTTTACAGGAGATTCATCAAGGACTTCAGTAAGGTAGCACTACCCTTATCCAGACTACTGCAGAAAGACATTGAGTTCGAGTTCAGTGAGGATTGCAAGCAAGTATTTGATAAGCTAAAGACCGCCTTAACTCAAGCTCCGATTGTGAGGGGACCAGACTGGAGTCAACCATTTGAAATCATGTGTGACGCCTCCAATCATGCAGTAGGTGCAGCACTGGCCCAACATGAAGGTAACGACCCTTTTGTAATTGCTTATGCATCTAAGACTTTAGATGCTGCTCAATCTAACTACACTACTACTGAAAAAGAGCTTCTAGCTATTGTTTTTGCTCTGGATAAATTTTGAGCCTATCTACTTGGTACTAAGGTAGTAGTATACTCAGATCATGCAACTCTAAAATATTTATTAGCTAAAAAAGAGTCCAAGCCAAGGCTAATACGTTGGATGCTACTGCTGCAAGAATTTAATCTGGAAATTAAAGATAGGAGTGGTAACCAAAATTTGGTGGCTGACCACTTGAGTCGCCTTGAGCACATTAAAGATAACTCCATTTCTATCAATGATAATTTCCCATTTGATAACTTATAGGCAGTATCTAATGTAGCCCCTTGGTATGCACCTGTAGCTAATTATCTGGTTATCCATACTTTTCCTCCTAATTTTACTAAGCATCAGAGAGACAAGCTGAAAAGCGAGTCCAAATACTATATATGGGATGACCCATATCTATGGAGGTGTGGTGCTGACCAAGTAATTAGACGGTGTGTACCTCAATCAGAATTTCAGTCCATTTTAGAGGCCTGCCACTCATCTGAGAGTGAAGGACATTTTGGCCCTCAACGAACTGCTAGAAAAGTTTTAGATTGTGGATTCTGGTGGCCTACTCTTTTTAAAGATGCTGCTGATCTTTGTAAATCTTGTCCTCCATGCCAAAGATTTGGTAATATATCCCAGAGGGATGAAATGCCTCAACAAATTATGCTTTTCTGTGAAATTTTTTATGTTTGGGGCATTGACTTCATGGGTCCATTTCCAAATTCTAATGGCCACATTTATATACTGTTAGCTGTAGATTATGTTTCTAAATAGGTGGAAGCAATTCCTACCCGTACTGATGATGCTACTGTTGTTTTCTTTGTTAGAAACTATATTATTTGTCGCTTTGGATCACCACGAGCAATCGTGAGCGATCAAGGTACTCACTTCTGCAACAAGAGACTAACATGTTTACTAAAGAGGCATAGGATCATTCATAAAGTATCAACCGCCTATCACCCCCAGACTAATGGGCAAGCAGAAGTGTCTAACAGAGAGATAAAGCGCATACTGCAAAAGGTAGTCAAGCCTCATAGGAAGGACTGGAGCACCAGGCTCCAAGACGCGCTTTGGGCATATCAGACAGCATACAAGACACCAATTGGGATGAGTCCTTTCCGCTTGGTTTATGGAAAGGCCTGTCATCTCCCAGTTGAGTTAGAACACAAAGCCTTCTGGGCGGTAAAGGAATGCAACATGGACTATAAAAAAGCCGGAGCTGAACGGAAGTTACAACTGTAAGAATTAGAGAGCCTTCGCCTAGAAGCTTATGAAAACTCCAGGCTGTATAAAGAGAAGGTGAAGGCTGTGCATGACAGGAGCATTAAGAGAAGAGAATTCCAACCAAGGGACTTAGTCCTACTTTACAACTCCAGAATGCGACTCATGCCAGGCAAGCTGAGATCCAGATGAGATGGTTCGTACCGTGTAGAGCAGGTGGAACCATATGGAGTCTTTCACTTGAGCCATCCTTCAAGCTCTGAACTTATATGGTCAATGGACATCGCTTGAAGCTATTCCATGGTGAAAAGATGGCGAAAAACCAAGAACTAGAGATCTTCCTCTTGGAAGATCTGCCCACGACAGACGACTGAGCTCGTGGAGCGTCCAACTTAAGGACGTTAAAACAAAGTGCTGGGTGGGAGACAACCCACCATGGTATGATCGTTCCTCCCCTCTCCTTATCTTCCTTCATCTATAACTCTTCTCAGTACTAATGCCTATATCTTGTATCTCATCTGCATACTATATTTGCATTTTTAGTAAAAAAAATGGGAAGAACACGACGCGATGACGCGTCCGCGTCATAGTGCTTTGGCCACAAGAGGAAAAAAAAAGAGACAGAGAGTCACGCGAAAGTGTGGCTGGAGGCGTGCCTTTGGCACACCTTGACCCACGCGTCCGCGTGGATGACGCTCTCGCATCATTTGTAATATGGCCTCCCCACGCATCCGCGTCACCCACGCGAACGCATGGCTCTGCAATTCGACGTAACAGGGTGTATGGCAGTGAGTTGTGCTGGAGCTGGGCTGCACTTGTGCTAATCGCACAAGCCCAGCCACGCGAACGCGTTCCCTACGCGTTCGCGCCGGTTCCTTCCTCCAGCTATCCACGCGATCGCGTCAACCACGCGATCGTGTCACCCAAAAATTTGGCAAAACATAAATTAAACAGAGAGTTGCCCTCGCGCCCCTAGCGCAAATCACGTCATGCGTCCGCGTGACCGACGCGTTCGCATCGTATCCTTCAAGCACTCTCCGCGCGACCGCGTGCCCGATGTGTCCGCGTTGGTTGCGCCGCCCAACTCATTCAAATCCGCCAGATTGTTTTATCTTTTCTTCCCCCTCAATCTTTTTCTTTTCCCCCTTCCTTCTTTCTCCATTTTTCCTTCTTACCCCTTTCTTCCTCCTTTTTACTCCCTCCTTCCTACCACCATTATCAAGGTTTTTCTTCTCTCTTCTTCCCTCCTTACTTTTTCTTTCTTTTTTTTATTTTTACGTTTTCTTTCTCTTTCTCTTGTACTTTCCCTATCTATGTTTCTTTTCTTCTTCCTTCTATTGGTGTTGGAATTTTATTTGGGTCATTATTTTTATATGTTGCTTATGGATTGTTTAGGACTTGTTTAACAATTATATATTATTTTCTAAGGGTTACTTGCATGTTCAAAATTAATTTTCCATACCTTATTTAACATGCATGCTATGTGTTTGTGAAAACGCCCATATGGCATTTTGCACTACTTATTTTTAGATTTCTTTTAATTCAACTACTCTAAATGCCTGCTTTTCACAAAATCCTTCTTATATTTTATTAATCGAATATAATTGTTTTTACAAACATATTATTAGTTTGAAAGACTTGGTAATCTAACTTGGACATTGAATGCTTGATCTATGCTACTTATGCCCTTTGCCGGAATGCCAATAAACACCTTGCATTTAATTGTCATCACATGCACTTGCTATATTTCCATTGTTGATTTGCCACATGTAGTCATGACCATGTGTTCACTTCATTATCCCTTCCTGTGCATTGATTACCACCTTTTCCATTCTTTTCGTTGCTATAACCCTTGCATTATTCATGTCTTTCCTCGTTTCCTTTCAGGATGGCCACCAAGAAAGGAAAGGAGAAAGCTACCCCTAAATCCACAGCAAGGAAAGGAACAAAAAGAACATTAGTGGCAGAGCCTTCTTCAACTGCAATCAAACCCCCAACAAAGAGAATTAAAAAGGATCATAAAGGTTGATGAAAAGGAGAAAGCATTCCCAGCAAAGGACACTGTACGATTCCCCAATCGTTACTGTGAGCATATGTTTCCTATTCTGGCAGCTCGAAATTACAACGAACACCTTCTTATCCTTTCACCTCGTATTGTCGAATTTGTTGAGCCGTAAATTGCACAAAGACATTGGGGATTCCTACGGAGACAGCCCCAACAGGTTAATCTCTCTTGGGTAGTTGAGTTCTACTCCAATTTCCACCTGCCGACCCTGCAGTCTGTTTATATCCGTCAGAAGCAAGTCCCCATTACAGAAGAGGCCATTTAGCAAGCATTAGATCTCACCCCTGCTCCAGAAGGATTGGACGCATTTCAAGAAGCCGCACTCAAGCGCCAGGCGTACAAATTTGACTGGGACGCTGTTCTCAGAGTCATCGCACAACCTGGCAGCAAATGGATCTTTGGATACCATCGTTCCCGTCCTAAGGGAATATCGGCTTCCGCACTCACCTTAGAGGCTTACGTATGGGCACAAATTATGTCCCATTACGTCTTCCCGAGCACTCATGAGTCCTCCTTTACCGCAGACATGGCCGTTCTACTATGGTGCATCATCACAGACCAGCCTCTCAATCTACCAAGACACATCCGGAATGCTATGGGACACGTGCAAATCGCGGGCAACCTTCTTTTCCCCGCCTTGGTCTCAGATCTTGTCTCAGCAGCCAGAGTCTTCTACAGAGCTGGGGACACCAAAGTCATACTTTCACGGGATGATCAGTATGTCCCTAACGGGAGATATCTCAGGCCACCACCTGCCACTACCAGCCAGTCCACAGAAGATGCTGTAGCCATTCCGCCTTCTACTAGTCAGCTGCTGCATCAAATACTGAAAAGGTTGGACCAACAAGACCAGAAAGCAAAGCTCCGAGAGCGTCGCAACCACCGCCAATTCAAATACCTCAAGGAGCTACTCACAGGCAACCACAGACCTGACGAGGACCCAGGCACTCCGGACTCCACTTCCTTCACCAGCACAGGGAGCCATAACGGCCCCGACTGTGGAGATACTGCCACCAGCCCACCCTTGTTCCTGACAGATGGTACCGAGGACGGTGCAAAACCTTAAGTGTGGGGAGGTCGGTCAGTACCTAACTTCCGGAGGTAATTCTTTTCCCCTAACACCAATTTCTTTTTCTTTAGTATAGGATAGATTGCATATTAGTAGGTTAATTGCATGCATATTTTACCTGATTGAAAAGACAATAAGTTTCTTTTAAGACCATATATTTTTTGAAAATCTCACTAATTTAAATTAAAACATTTGTGTAAAATTTGTTTGAAGTTGAAATTGGAATAGGATTTTTGAGCTAAAAGAACACACAACCCGTGAGACTTTGAGCCTAAATACATGGTTACACTATTTAACCATAAACAATTTTTTCTTGTGTGTTTACTTCTCTATGATTGTAATCTGAATTTTGTTTTATCCTATATGTCCAAAATTAATGTGTTATGTGCATGCATATGATTGAGGCCATTGTTTGTTTAGCTCACATATCCCAAATAAGCCTACCCTCTTAATTACCTTTGTTAACCACTTTGAGCTATTTTTAATCCCATTCGTTCTATATCTCACCACATTACTAGCCTTAAGCGGAAAACAATTGAAAATCCCAATTGAATCTTTGGTTAGCTTAAGATAGAATTTGTGTGTTAACTAAGTGTGGGAAAATTGTGGGAATAAAGGGTAATAGGAAAATATGTCATGATAAAATAAAAGGAATTTGGGTACCTATTCATGTGAAACCATAAAAGAAAAATTACAAATCTATGTGCATTGAAAAAACAGAAAAAAAAAAGAAAAAAATATTTTCTTTATTTTAGTGAATAAGGGGACAAAATCACCCCAATAATAAGTCAGAATTTAATAATCAATTCACATGTGATAAAATTAAAATAAAGGTTGATACATGAATATGAAATGTGAAAAGGAGATTTTGGGTAGCTAAGATGAATATTAAATTTATGTGGAGTATATGTATGTTAGGTAGGAGCTTAGGTTAATTAAAGATTCAATATACAAGCTCACTTAGCCATATGTGTGTCCTCACCTTTACCTTAGCCCTATTACAACCATGAAAAAGACCTCATGATGTTTGCATTGGCATTTTAAAATTGTTGATTGATTAGGTGAAAAACAAAATTGTTGAAAGCATGATTAGAGAAGGATAGAGTGATTACCCCATATACTAGAGTTGATTAGAGTGCACACGCACCAACAGTAAGGGTTCAATGCTCAGTCCTGTATTCCCTGCTTTCACAAGCTATCTTCTTACAAATTTATCTACTTTTACAATATGAATTGAATTAGTGAAATCTGCCCCATAATTTGTCTTAGAGAACTTATCTATTTGTAATCATGTAGACAAACTCATATAGTTGCATTCATATGTATATAGGTTGCATTGCATTACATGAGTCTTACATGTTCCTATTCATTCATATTTATCTCCTTCAACTTAGCATGAGGACATGCTAATGTTTAAGTGTGGGGAGGTTGATAAACCATTATTTTGTGATTCATATTGTGTTTAATTGTGTGGTTTTATCAAGTCTTCACCCACTTATTCATATGATTTGCATGTATTTACAATTCCTTCCTAAAAATATTCTATGATTAATAACTTGTTTCCTAAAGACCTTTTAGTTATATATTTTATCTTCTTTTGTACCATTCGATGCCGTGATCTGTGTGTTAAGTGTTTCAGGCTTCATAGGGCAAAAATGGCGTAAGAAATGAAGAGGAAGCGCACAAAAGTGGAAGGAATACAAAGAATTAAGGAGATGACCAGCGAGAAGTCACGCGGTCGCATGGCTCACACGACTGCGCGAAATGGAAGAAATCAAAGTGACGCGCCCGCGTGCCTGACGCGGCCGCGCGGATTGAAAGCTGCACGAACGACGCGAGTGCATGGACGACGCGCACGCGTGGTACGAGAAACGCTGAGTGACGCGATCGCGTAGACGACGCGGCCGCGTGACGTGCGCGATCTGCAGAATTACAAAAGTCACTAGCAGAGTTTCTGGGCCGCATTTCAACCCAGTTCTCGGCCCAGAAACACAGATTAGAGCCGGGGAACATGCAGAGACAAAAACAACAATTCATTCCGCATAGTTTTCAAGTTTTTAGATCTCAATTTACTCTTCCCCTAGGTTTTCTTACTTGAACATTCATAATTAGGATTTTGAAGATTTTTGGCTTTAGCTTTTGAGAAGAGTCTACCTCCGGTACTAGTCATTATATCCTGTTATTTGCTTTTCATTTATTCTTCCATATTCTTAATTCCTCCAGAGTTGACATTGGATTATTTTCACAAGTTATTAATACAGACTATCTTTATTTTTAATTAATCTCTTTTATTATTATTTATTAAGTCTTCTCTTATTTTCTCCATTGATTTTGTGAAGTCTATAATTATAATGAGTGAGTAGTTCTCCAACTTGATTGGGAGATGATTAAAAGGAGAACCTTGAGTTAGAATACTCAAGAGTTCAGTTGTAATTGGTTTATTGTTGGTTGACTTGTTAATCACTAACTCTAATCCTTCCCAAGGAAGAGGATTAGGACTTGTGAATAGAGGTTGACTTTTAATTTGACTTTCCTTCATTCGTTGAGGGTTAACTAAATTAAAATAATGAATAATTATTAATTGCTCTTGATAAAATTCTAATAAGGATAGAACTTCCAATTATTCTTCTCCCGGTCAAGATTTTATTTAAATCATATAAATTCTCTAATTTAATTTTCTGTTCAACAAATTCAAAACCCCTTTTGAAAACCTCTGATTGATAAAATAGCACATCTTCCTGCAACTCGTTGGGAGACGACCTGGGACTCATACTCCCAGTATTTTATTTCAAAAAAATTGTGAGAACCCTTTTCTAAATTGACGAGTGGATTTTTGCCGGTTAAGAACTGTACTCGCAACGCCATTTTTCTAATTAATTCTTAATTTTCCAATTTCCACTCATGTCAGGCAATCAAAGGTGTACCCTTGCTTTGAGGGACAGTTTCTGCTGGACATGCATTTTTGTTACCTCGGCAGGATCGACTTTTGCAAATGGGCAACTTTCTCCTTGTACCAGGCTTGCCTTCCTGTGGTGTACAAATTTTACACGACAATAAACATAATCAAACCAACACACTAGGAATAACAAAAAATATAAAATAGTTTATCATGCTGGAGAGAAATAACATGTATGATTACAACAGTTGCAGCTATAGGCCTAAGATGGTCATTTGCATAAAAAAAGATCAAACCATTCGCATACATACTAAAGCAAACATCCAAAAAATTGCTGGAATGATCCAAGAAATAACAGTTATATGAACATCACACCACATTGCCAACCTCACCAGGAAGATTGAAATAACAAAGTATCAACCCTAATTAAAGCAATCATACTGTATCTTTTACAAACTCAAGTAGAAAAAAACAATATATAAAGCAGTTTATCTTGCTAGAGAGGAGTAAAATGAATAACTACACAAGTCGCGGTTATAGTCCCAATGTGGTTGTTTGCATAATAAGTACGCAAACCAGTCACATACATATTAAAATGAAAATCCAGCATAATAGTAGGAGTAGTTTTAATGAACAAAGATCATCTTTTGCGCAGCTATATCTCTCTGCAGAAGTTCAGTCCTGCTCCGGGTAGATGGCGATTGTTCTGAGCCCTTGCGGGGCTGTTTAGTTCCATCACTGGCCTTGACAAAATGGTGGAATGACGTAAGAAATAATAGCCACATTAACATCACACCATGTTGCCAACCCCACAAGGAAGAGTGGAATAACAAAATATTAACCATAATTAAAGTAATTATACCCTATCTATCACCAACACAAGTAGGTAAATACCTTGGGTGGTGTGGCAATTCTCCGCGTCCGCTTTCCATTTTGTTTTGTGGAAACTGGTTGTGAACGTCTACGCCTCGCTTGGTCGTTATCTTCTCTGCTACTTGCTGCTTCCTTAGGTTTTCACCTTTTCTGGACTTGTCCATGATGCATCCCTATGTGTTTAATAGGGGACAAAGAAGATAGCAAAAATCAACTTAAACCACTTATACCATTTGTATTCAACTTGACATTAAACATGAAAGCATTATGGATTGTACCTGGAAAATAACATGGCTGGCCTTGTTATCAAGTTCATCAACAGTCCATTCAACGACCCATGGGTCACATGCTTGACATGCATCTAACAGACCATGCTTTAATCGCTGAAAGTACAAAACTTGGATACAAGAAATTCACATGTTAGGAGTTATAACCTAAGTCGTACATGCAGGACAAAATTATGTGAACTATTTGTGATACCAGCAAGACGAACATGCATCCGCTGCATGTTTCATGGTTCTCGGTTTGGAATTTTCTAATTGCATCTTGCAACCACTTCAATATCTTCTATGGCCAGTGGAATCTTCTGGGGGTTTAAGACATCCTGAATCAGGGGAATGTGCCTTGGGGAGATAGACTGTTGGCTTGTTGGGCAAAAAAACATCTTTAACACCACTAAGATGAAGTGTCATCTAAAAGTCATCTGTTGTTCCTCGGTTTCCATTGGACAGCCATAGACGAAGTCCCGCAGTTGTGTTGTTATTTTCTTTTGGAATTGCCTCTTAAGTGCAACATGGGAAGCATTTTCCTTGTTCAGTTCCGGGATGCTGTCCCCTACATTAACGAAACATTGTACAATAATCAATAAATATTTTCATAGGAAAACCGATAAAACATGCACAAAAACTCTCACATCATACATGGCTACTACTGACTTCTTGAAGGTATGCCTAGTACCTTGCCGATCAACTCGGTAGTAACGCGAATGTCCCCTGCGTCCACCTTCAGAGTGATTGAATCCACATTATAGGCCCTTACAAGTTGAAGCATGATGCTCTGCTTCACTTGCCAGTATGGAACCTGCCTCAGGAAATCAAATCCAATAGCCTCAATCTCACCCAACTTTGCGTTCTCGTTATGTTGTTCCAAATGAGAAAACAAGTTGCTGATGTAACAAGGTGAGCATTGCGTCTCGACTAATTTTTGTCAAACAAAAATGAAAAAATAAACATTAGAACAGTTAACAAGGATGTTTGTCTCATGCCATAAATAGTGTGATACCTTTTTACCCATTTGAGTTTTTGTATCAACTGCAGAATTCTGGACGGTTGGAACGCCATTAATAGCTAATTACACTATAACTCCTCTGCAATCCAATGCAAGATTCTGTTCAGTTTATAACCAAGTTAAAAAAATTATAATAACATTACAAATAAATTTTTAAAATATTCCAACTGCTACTTTGACCCAATCCAAATTCCCTAGGAAAAAAATAGACACAATCAACAGACACCGTAGGCGCGCACACTAAACACTGATCACCGGTTCTCAAATGCAAGTTTGAATATGTTCAAGGCATAAAAAACTAAACTAAATCAAGTCATAAAAGGAGAACAATGTCGACTCACACAACAGTCACACCAAATGGCTTAAAAATAATTAATGGACTACTATATACCAACAATCTCGTAGTCAAATACAACACCCAGCAACTACAACAAAAAATACAACCTAACAATAATCCAACCTTCTTGTTTGCAATGAAAAAAATGTTTTGCATCCCAAGATAAGACCCAAGAAGAGGAAAGATCCCTTCAGCAATAATTTATGGGGTCTCAGAGACCGACTCAACCAATTATAAACACAACAATTAGCAAGATAAATTAGATTCACACAACGCAACAATATGACAGCCCCAAAAAGCAATGTTTTTAACATAAAACAACCATCACAATAGTTACTAAAGTAACCATCCGTTTCATTTAAAATCAAGACTGAATATCTAAGACTAGAACTTGATTTCAGCATTAAATATACATTTGCTTACTAAGAAAAAAGAGAGACCCATCAAACATCACCTGATTCAAATAATCTGTCAACATACTAATATCAAAAAAGTCACCATGATGAAAATCAACCATCCAAATGTTTGTCAAAGTAACCATCTGATTCGTACTTGATCTGATCCTGTGTACATCGAATTATCAACAAATACAATGGAAATCATACATCTAAAATCAAGGCAACAAGGTTATATTGAATTATGATCAAATAAAAAGAAAAAAACTTGTTTATAATTGATCGACTTATGCACTACGTAGCATGACTTGATGAGCATATATACATTTACTGTACCTCAGGGGATCTTTAATAGGATTTAGATACCGTGCTTAGTTGCTTAATAAAAAAAGAAACCTATCCAAAAAAAATTTAGTCAAGCAAGCTAAAGATCGACAATGAAAACCAACCATCCAAAATCATGCTAAAGTAACCATCCAATTACTTTCAACTAACGAACGTCAATAGTCAACTAATTTACGTCACATTGCATGCACAGGTCCACACAGCGAGGGAAAACTAGAGAGCTATTTAAACCAAGCTTTTGCGACTCTTCCCGCACTAACATTAGATCAATTGCAACCATCTATATAAACAGCTTATTGAACACGTTTCAATATACTAAAATTGCAACCATGGAGTGTAACACCCTACCACACTAAGCTTTACGCTTAAGTCGTAAAACAGAGGTAGTGTGGTATTACGACCTCTAAAATAAAATGAGTACATATAATAGCAGAAGAATTATAATATGCTAGGAGCCTTGAAGAATAGAGGAAATAAAATTCGCAAAATAAAAGCGCAACACTCAAGGAACGAGTTAACTTGCATGCTAAAAAAACTGTAACTATTGAACATAAAATAACAGAAGTAGGAATAGAATGCCAAAGATACAAAATAACAAGCTCCTAACTCAGCCCGCGAAGTCAAGACTGGCCGGAGAATATTTATACATAGATACATACATATCCGAAACCCAAAAGTACATATGCACAATCCTGCCTCTCCATAAACCTCTAAGAGGGTCAAAAAGAACAAGTTATGCGGAGAGAAAGCTAAGTACATATATATATATATATATATATATATATATATATATATATACATCATAGCATAACAAAATAACCCAGTAACCACTCTGCTTCAAGAGTCCAGATGCCTAACGAGATGCCTCTCGACCTGCATCTGAAAAACAACAACATAGTAGGAATGAGAACCGGAGGTTCTCAGTATGGTAAAGGTGCTATGGTAAAGGTGCCACACACATAATATATAAGGTCCTGAGAATGTCAGAGGCAATCCTAGAATGCCGACACTCAGATTATAGAGCTTAAAGTATTAAACAGGAGCCATAAAAGGTGATTTTCTAAAAATATTTAATCCTAACTTAACTTATCCTTAAATCTAAGTCATATACTGCCATTCCTTCACCTCCAACTCCTTCATATATTTTCACAAACAAATAGACAGATAAGGCAAACACAAGAAAGTTACAATTATTACAGGTAACAAATACACATTTAGCATGGCAAGTACATATAGGCACACCCAATTAAAGCAGAAGCAAGTAATTCAAGTAATATGCATATGATGCATGCCTGTCCTATGGCTGATGAGGCTCATCTGTCGGTTATCCAGCCAACCCGACAAGTCTGAATTGTCCTTAGACTGTCCCCCGATGTGCATCTCTAAGAGTCTATGCATAGCTTTTTCTCAAATAATCAATATTGCTCAATGGGGGGTAACATTCTCGGGAATTTATATAGTGTCCAGTCACACTTACGTCGTAGGGTCAACAGAGTATCGAGTTTTCAACCTAGTACACATGGTGGCAAGCCACGGCACTTGATCTAGGGAATCTCGTATCTCAGATTATTCAAATTCATAAGCGATATAAATAATTCAATTATAATTCATCAACATCCACATCATTCTCAATCGCATCTCATTCATCATTATACGTCAATCATATTCAATCCTTATCCTTCATTATCACACCTCCCATTTCGTCCATCAATAGTTCCAATTCAAAATATAATTCATTCTTTTCTAAATGAATCAAACTTAAAACATGCTCATTTTCTTAATAACTCTAAATCAAACCATATAACCTTTGAATCTAAATCTTTTTAAATAATCATATAAACAAAATCTCTAATTTTTATAAAATTTCGGCAGCATCTCCTCTAAAACTCGGTCTTTGCCACCCTTTTCGGGTCCAAACCTGCTTTCTTTTCAATTCAATGTACCCTTCCTCATCATCATAACAGTCACCACAATAAATCTACCTTAGATCAACAATTATACTCATACAATATTCAAATCCAACAACCAAAATTCAACTAAGGATCATAGTTCACAAATCTGAGGCTTCTAACACAAAATACCTCATTATCACAACAACCTCCACAATAGTTATACCTCAAATCAATAATTTACCAAATCATTAGTTAATCAACAAGCACCAAACCAACCATATTCATCAATAATAACATTCAACCATAATTCTCTTCAAATTAACATAACAACATTCACCATCCAAAATTAATAACTAACTATCCAATAAACTTCAACCAAATATATTCATCGACAAATTACTAAATATTAAACATACACCTGCATTCCAACTTATCCTATGGTCATCTAGCATAAGTTTTAACAGAACATTATATATTAAATGCAAGAAACCTAAACCATACCTTGGCCGATTTTCACGTAATGACCAAAGCTATTTATTCAAAACTAAGGCAGCCTCTCAAAACTCAACTAATCAGCTTCCTCTAAGTTCCAGTATTCACAATTTCAAGCTCCAATTATTTATTCACAACCTAATACACATTTATAACACATGTATACCCAATTTAATACTCAAAGCTCAAATCCAATGAAATTAAAATAGAATTATCATATCCTCACCTTACCCAAACTTCACATAAGCAACAGCGAACATTTTTCTCAAGCTAATTGGATCCTAAAACATCAAAAATCAAAGAAACTCAACATTCTTTCTCAAAACTCGAAAATTAGGGGAAATGAAGGCTGAGTGTGAAATAACGAGTTACCTATGAAATTGTTCCGATAGAAACGTAGAGCTCGACGCGGTGAATGTGTGGCCACAAACGGTGTGGTGATTGGAGCTCGGACGGTGAAGTTACGGGAGTTAGAAATTTACCGTAAAGTTACGGGGTGATTCATTTCTCTCCTCCCTGGAGAAGCTTTCAGCTTCGTGCTGCAGAAAATGAAGGAGAAGGCACTGTTGGGTTCACTTAAAAGGGCTGGTCCGGTTGGACCGATAGCCCGGTTCAGGTCCAGTTCAACCGGTTCGGCCCGTTCGGTCCAATCTTGAACCGTTTTCTTCGAAATTGGTGTCAAAATTCTCGTTTCGACAAGCTCTATCCTAATTTAATATGATATTCACATTTCTAATCCTTCTTATTAAAAACTAATTTATTGACTAATAATCTACTAATTTAATCGGGATTTACGTGAAGTTTTTTACTATGAACAACCAAATATCTCAGCAAGATAAATTATATCTACAATTATAGGCAACAAAAACAACAATCGTAAAAATAAGAAATTAACCCACTAACCGTAGATCGTCGACGACGGTGGGTGATAAGGGGTCGTAATACCAATGAGACCGTGACCCCTCTAATGGTCACGGCTTCAACTGGCTGACGAAGGAGGCAGGACCCAGTCAAACGCAGGGCGCGCGCACCGTGCAGGTTGCTGGAGCGAAAAAAGGCCGACGATGAAAGACGACGTGCACAGTGGGTGAGCGGTGCAGGACCAGGGCTGACTGAAGCAGCTACTGCCAGCGGGGGGAAGACACGTGCGACGAAGGTTGGGCACTGTAGTTCTGATCGGCGATGCAATTCTAATCGGTGCTGATGAAGGTTTCAGGTAACGTGGCGCCGCGGCAGTAGATGTTCAGCAGCAACCGTGCAGGGTTTGAGGGTAGGGTTACCATCGGTGCAAAAATAGGGAATGGGGGCAAATTTTGAATTAAGGATTATGTTCGAGTAGTGGTGCGGATTTTACAACCACACTAACTAACCGGCAAGTGCACCGGGTTGTACCAAGTAATACCTTACGTGAGTAAGGGTCGATCCCACGAGAATTGATGGATTAAGCAACAATAGTTTTTGATAGGCTTAGTTAGACAAGCAGAAAAGGGTTTTGAGATATTTAAAAGGTTTAAATTCGAACTCAAAATATAAAAAAGATAGACAAATAAATAAATTGGGAATAAAATATGGAGAAGATAGGTAAGGTTTCAGAGTTATCTATTTTTCCAGATTAACTTTTCTTACTAACTAATTTAATTATGCAGGATTTAATTTATGGCAAACTATATGTGACTAGACAGTAATTCCTTAGACCTTCCTAGTCTCCTCTAAAATTCATTAACTGCCAATTCCTTGGTCAATTAATTCCAATTAGAGGGTGATGATCAAATTTCAGTTTATATGCCACAAAAATTCTAATTATCCAAAAATAAGGGGATTATATGTCACGTATCCCGTTAAATCCAAATAATTAAAATTTAGGAGAAATTGTTTTCAAGCTGTTGTTCAAGTAAAGAGTTTTCCAAGTTTTACAAGAACTCAAATAGAAAAGAGGGTCATACTTCTGTTCCACCCAAATTTATAAAATAAAGAGCGAAAACAATTCTTAAATTATAAATCCATGCATAAATTAAAATAGAAAAAGAAATAAAATCAATCCATATAAATAGACAGAGCTCCTAACCTTAACAATGGAGGATTAATTGCTCATGGTTCAGAGAAGAAAAATAAGGGTTCTGATAAAAATGTACGGCCTTCTTCTGATGGCATCTAAATTCCTATTTATAACTAATCCTAATAGATTTCAAATCTAATTATCTAAAATTAAAATTAATATCTTTTCCTAAAAGATAATATTTGAATTTAAATTCGAATTAATTAATAAGTCTTCAGCTGATGGGTGGGGACCACTTGCTTTGTCCATTATGCAGCTTCTAATATGTGTTTTCTGGGCTGAAAATTGGGTCAAAACAGCCCAGAAATCACCCCAGCATTTTTCTACATTTTTCCGCACGTGGCGCATGTCACAGGTACGCGTCAGTCACGCGGACGCGTCGATGGTCATTTCTGCGAGTCATGCAGACGCGTCGGTCACGCGGATGCGTCGCTGAGCAAATCCTCAATTCATGCGTACGCGTCAGTCACGCGTACGTGTCGCCATGGATACTTCCAATTCACGCGCACGCGTCAGACACGCGTGCGCGTCGCTCCTTGTAGTCATCTCCTTTGATTCTTGTGCTGCAGAAACTCCATCAAATTAGTGGCTAAAATATAATTAATTCTTAATTAAACTCAACAATTTAAGTGCAAATTCACTAGGAAAAGATAGACAAGATGCTCACGCATCACAACACCAAACTTAAACGGTTGCTTGTCCTCAAGCAACCAAAACTAATATAAGCTTATGATGTGAATTTGCATGAGAATGAGAGTTCGATTAAGCTCGTGTCTCTTCTTATAGTGGGGTTTACAACTGCAATCCTGAATAGGTTTGACATCTCACTCTCCTTTGAATCAAAAGAATGTTAATGTCATTCGGAATTAGAATCCGGATAATATTATGAATTCTATGATCTTTTATATTTCAGTTTAATCCTTGAACACAGCAAAAATTACTTTAATTTATCTTTCTTTGGTGCTTTGCACCTTGAGCCTAGCCGTGACTTTAAATGTTTTGTCTCAAGAGTTACTTGACACAGAAACATCACAAGCACTTAACTGGGGAACTCTCTTTGAGTTCTGATTTTTCTTTCAGTTACTCCCAGATAGTGGTTCTCAAAGCCTTTGGCATACTCTTGTTAAATGCACTTGGTCTCGAATCTAAGTGTTCTGTCTCAAGGATTACTTGACACAATCACACCACAAGCATATAACTAGGGAAACAACTCTTTGAGCTTTTAATCATGTCTGACCTCCCTAGTCATTGATGCTCAGAGCCTTGGACCTAGCTTTTATTTATTAATTATTATTTATTTTTTTCTTTTGCTGTTTCTTTTACTTCAAGGAATAAATTTTTGTTTATTTCAAAGAAGTCATAATAATTCTCTAAATTTCTGTTCCTTATACATCAACATCCCTTGATTCAAATTCAAATATGCACTGTTCATATCATGCATTCAAAAATCACAGAAAATACCACCACCTTTAATTAAATCAGACTATTCTTAAAATTAACTCGATTTCTCATTCAATACATCACTTTTTTTTCTTTTCTTTTTAGATTCAATTTTAGTGAGTGGTACATGAAACATCTTTTCAGCATTAAAGCAATTAAAAGAAAACTAAACTAGTCCTAAGATTCTAACTAATAAAGGATCATGCAACAAACAAAGCAAAATAGCAGAAAACCACAACATAACATAGAAAAAGAGGGGAGGAATAAAAAATGAAAGGAACTCAACCACCTTAATTATCCTAGCGGTCACTTTATTCTTCAGGTTGTGCTCCTCTGTGAAGATGATTCGCCTCCCTTTTTTGCTAGAAAACCTATAAGCGCAGCGTCAACACTAAACTTAAAGGTTTGCTTGTCCTCAAGCAAAGAAGAACTGAAAATAAAAATAAATAGTGAGGGGAAAGAAAAATATAAAGATAGAAGAACAAGAGAGAATTAGGATTGGGAGAGAGAGAAAGAAAATTAAAAACTGGGCGGCGAACTAGTGGAGTTGTGCGGCGTAAGCGACGCGTACGCGTGCAGCACGCGTACGTGTGGGTCGCGAAAATTTCTTAATGACGCGTAAGCGTCAGGCAGGCGATCGCGTGCCCTGGGTTTTGTGCAATTTGCGCGTAACCAGCCGCGCGTCCGCATGACTTTCTGTTTGCATGGCTTGGGAACCAAATTCTCATACGACGCGTGCGCGTCATGCACGCGCTCGTGTGGATGGCCATATGTGCAATTGACGCGGTCGCGTCGATCACGCGTCTGCGTGGCCAAATTTGTGCTTTCAGTATACTTCTTGCCCCAAGTCAGCACAACTCTCTGCTCAAACACTCTTTTACGTCGATTTTTGCAGGTCACGCGTACGCGTCAATGACGCGCACGCGTGGATGGAAAAAATTACAAACGACGTGCACGCGTGGGTTGTTTGTGCTAAAGGGTTGGTTCCGGCGCCATTCCCGCTCAACTCTCTATCAAATTTTATTTTTCACGCACACATGATCGACGCGACGCGTCAGCGACGCTTGTGCGTCGTGTGCTCTATATTTTTTTTAGCTTGAGGTGTTTGGTTCCTGGAATAAAATAGCTGTATGATCAGAAAATTAGTAAGAACTCAAAAAAATCAAATAAGTAAGAAAACTACTACTACAAAAAACAGCTAAGGATACTAATTTATCGGGTTGCCTCCCGACAAGCGCTTCTTTATCGTCACTAGCTTGACGGTCAGCTCCTCTAAGGAAGAGGATCATAGGGGCTCAGCTCTTCACCCCTTACTTTGAACTTCTTTCCTGTGTCTCAATAACATAGCTCAATATGCTCCAGAGAGAAGATTCTGATTACTGTATAAACCCATGCTGGATTGCTGGTCAACACCACCTTCATTTCTGGGGAGAAACCTTTAGTGGGGATCTTTTTGTTTCTCCATCCTCTTGGTACTTTCTTCTTTTTGGGAACCTCTTCCTTGGTAGATGATGTATTTCCAACACCAAATTTAGGTTTGATGTCAGGAGGAATTTTATTGATTGTTGCCAAGGGAGGTTTGAGCTGCAGATTCTGCTATGTATCATCAGGGGGTTTTTGAAGGGTTGGATCAATAAGCTCAGCCGGCATGCACCTCTCTTCTTCACCTTTTGGATGTATATCTTTGAAGACATGAAAGACCAGTTGCTCATTATGCACTCTAAGCACTAATTCACCCACTTCTACATCAAGCAGAGCTCTTCCAGTTGCTAGGAATGGTTTTCTCAGAATTATAGAGGCGTTCTCATCCTCTCCCGTGTCAAGAATCACAAAGTCTGCTGGGAGGAAGAACTTACCCACTTTGACCAAGATATTCTCCACTAATCCATATGCAGGCTTCATAGATTTATCTGCCATCTGTAATGCTATCTTATGGGTTGTGCCTCTTGGATTTGCAGCTTCTTCATCACAGATAAGGGCATTAGATTTATACTTGCCCCTAGATCACATAGGGCTTTATCAAAGGTGGTGCTCCCAATGGTGCATGGAATTTGAAAGCTCCCTGGATCTGGCATCTTCCTTGGCAAGTTATTCTGAATTACGGCACTGCATTCCTTAGTCAGGACTACTGTCTCATCTCCCTTTAAACGCTTTTTCTTTGACAATAGCTCCTTCATGAATTTAACATAGATAGGCATTTTCTCCAAAACCTCAGCAAAAGGAATATTGATTTGTAACTTTCTGAAGACTTCCAAGAACTTTGAAAACTGCTTGTCCTTGGTCTCCTTTTGAAGTCTCTGAGGGTACGACATCTTAGGCTTGTACTCAGGAGCCTTTGGCAGTGTAGGATAAGTGTCAAGAAAGTCTGAGAATGGGTTGTCCGCACGCTTTGGAGGGGCGTGCTCCAATTCTCCATTCTTCTTCTCTGGAGCTTCCTTTTCAACTAGCTCTTCATTGGCCGTGGTCTCAAAGCCAGCTACTTTACCACTTCTCAATTGAATACCCTTACAATCTTCTCTTGGGTTCGCCACTATATTACCTTGAAATGTACTTACAGACCTCTCAAGTATTTGCTTGATCAGTT
Organism: Arachis stenosperma; assembly: GCF_014773155.1. NCBI lineage: Eukaryota > Viridiplantae > Streptophyta > Magnoliopsida > Fabales > Fabaceae > Arachis > Arachis stenosperma. The sequence goes on from NC_080381.1 coordinate 22,782,667, forward strand.
GGCCCACTAGCACCTCTAAATTTTTAATAGAGGCTCGGGTTTCCTGCATAACTTGTGCTTCCATACTTGCCACTTGTCCACTTATCAAGATGATAGCCTTGCATTCCTCTCTTGGATTTAGAATTGTGTTACCAAGAAGGCTATTAGTGGTCCTCTGATCAATCTCATTAACTCTGGTGGCTAATTGACCCATTTGAATCTCCAGGTTTTTGATGGATGCTTTGGTTTCCTGTCTAAAACCTGTCAATATTGCTTCCAAATCATTGTTCTGTTGGACACCGCCCTGAGAACTATTGTTGAAGTTCTGAGGTCTCTGAGGTTGATCCCTCCATCCAAAATTTGGGTGATTCCTCCACCCCTGATTGTATGTCTTAGAATATGGATCATTGTTGGGATTCCTAGGACCACTCCCCATGTAATTCACCTGTTCAAAAGAGGGTTGAGCACAATCATAATTATCATTTTGCATAAAGTTACCTGCCATGTCATATGAGACTTCTTGTGGTGAATTTTTGGGTGTTGATAGCTGAGACTTGCATGCCACCCATCTGTTGAGTAAGTAGATTTATTTGCTGAGACATCAGCTTGTTCTGAGCAAGAAGAGCATTAACAGCTTCTACTTCCAACACGCCTCTCTTCTGAGGGGTTTCAGAGTTCACAGGATTCCTGTAAGATGAGTATAAATATTGGTTGCTTGCAACCAATTCAATCAGCTCAATAGTCTCCTCTGGTGTCTTCTTCTTGTGCAATGAACCTCTTGTAGAATTATCTAAGCACATCTTGGACATTTCACCCGAGCCTTCATAAAAGATATCTAATTGAGTCCATTTGGAGAACATGTCTGGAGGGCATTGCCTAGTCAGTAGCTTGTATCTCTCCCAAACTTCATACAGAGTTTCACCATTCTTCTGCCTGAAGGTCTGAACCTCCACCCTAAGCTTAGTCAGCTTCTTTGGTGGGAAAAATTTAGTGAAAAACTCAGTAACTACCTTGTTCCAAGTATCCAAACTCTCCTTGGGTTGGGAATCTAGCCATAGTTTTGTTCCATCCCTCAGAGCAAACGGGAAGAGCATGAGTTTGTACACATCTGGGTTTACTCCATTTGTCTTCACAGTATCATAAATCTGCAGAAAACTAGAAATAAATTGATTCGGGTCTTCGTGGGAAAGACCGTGATATTGGCAGTTTTGTTGCACCAGAGTGGCCAGTTGAGGCTTCAATTCAAAGTTGTTCGCAGTAATAGGAGGCACCATGATGCTTTTTCCATACAGATCTGCTGAAGGAGTGGTGGACGAAATTGTGATTCATATGTAAAATTCATCGCTCTTTCTTTCCCCGGCAACGGCACCAAAAACTTGGTGGACGAAATTCATTTTGTAAAATTCATTGCTCTTTCTTTCCCTGGCAATGGCGCCAAAAACTTGGTGCCAATACCATGGTTCACAACTTCGCACAACTAACCAGCAAGTGCACTGGGTCGTCCAAGTAATACCTTACGTGAGTAAGGGTCGAATCCCACGGAGATTGTTGGTATGAAGCAAGCTATGGTCACCTTGTAAATCTCAGTCAGGCGGATAATAATTGATTATAGAATTTCAAAAATCAAATAATAGTAAATAAACATAAAATAAAGATAAAGTTACTCATGTAATTCCATGGTGGGAATTTCAGATAGGCGCATGGAGATGCTGTGTTCCTTCTGAATCTCTACTTTCCTACTGCTTCTATTCTATTTTATCACGCCCTTCTATGGCAAGCTGTATGTAGGGCATCACCGTTGTCAATGGCTACATCCATCCTCTCAGTGAAAATGGTCCAAATACTCTGTCACAGCACGGCTAATCATCTGTCGGTTCTCAATCAGGTTGGAATAGAATCCCTTGATTCTTTTGCGTCTGTCACTAACGCCCAGCCTTCATAAGTTTGAAGCTCGTCACAGTCATTCAATCCTGGAATCCTACTCGGAATACCACAGACAAGGTTAGACTTTCCGGATTCCCATGAATGTCGCCATCAATTCTAGCTTATACCACGAAGATTCTGATTAAGGAATCCAAGAGATATGCGCCCGGTCTAAGGTAGAACGGAAGTGGTTATCAATCACGCACGTTCATAGGTTAGAATGATGATGAGTGTCACGGATCATCACATTCATCAAGTTGAAGTGCAATGAATATCTTAGAATAGGAATAAAGAGAATTGAATAGAAAATAGTAGTAATTGCATTGAAACTCGAGGTACAGCAGAGCTCCACACCCTTAATCTATGGTGTGTAGAAACTCCACCGTTGAAAATACATAAGTGAGAGAGGTTCAGGCATGGCCGAATGGCCAGCCCCCAAACTTGATCAATAGTCTCCTAAGATGAAGAATAAAATAAAACTGAGACAAAAGATATCTAGTACAATAGTAAAATGTCCTATTTATACTAGACTAGCTACTAGGGTTTATAGAAGTAAGTAATTGATGCATAAATCCACTTCCAGGGCCCACTTGGTGTATGTTTGGGCTGAGCATGATCTTTCCACGAGATGAGGCTTTTATTGGAGTTGAACGCCAAGTTGTAACGTGTTTCTGGCGTTCAACTCTGGGTCGTGACATGTTTCTGGCGTTTGACTCCAGAATGCAGCGTAGAACTGGCGTTGAGCACCAGTTTGCGTCGTCTAATCCCAAATAAAGTATGGACTATTATATATTGCTGGAAAGCTCTGGATGTCTACTTTCCAACGCCGTTGAGCGCGCGCCATTTAGAGTTCTGTAGCTCCAGAAAATTCATTTCAAGTGCAGGGAGGTCAGAATCCAACAGCATCAGCAGTCCTTTGTCAGCCTTGCTTTCAGAGTTTTGCTCAGGTCTCTCAATTTCAGCCAGAAATTATCTGAAATCATAGAAAAACACACAAACTCATAGTAAAGTCCAGAAATGTGAATTTAGCATAAAAACTAATGAAAACATCCCTAAAAGTAACTAGATCATACTAAAAACTACCTAAAAACAATGTCAAAAAGCGTATAAATTATCCGCTCATCAAGGAGCGGAGAAAGAACCAAGTACTCTCCTTTGTTGTTCATTCCCATTCGGGTTTGCCGCATTGGTATTATCAGTATTAATTGGATCCATAGTGGATTCTGCAGCCTTGTAAAGTCTTGCTTGTTGTAAACGCCGCCTGAAAGTCCTTTCAGGTTCAGGATCAAAGTCTAAGAGATGTTCTTTATCTCTGTTCCTGTGCATAAACAAATAGAAAACAAGAAAGATTGGAAATTTCTACGTCAGAGTGCAGAGAATTCCCAGTGAGGTAACCTGTGTAAGGAAAAAAATACTAAATAAAATAAAATAAATAAATAGAAAAAAATAATAAAAAGGTAGCACCAAAGTTAATTTCAGAAATTAAGAAAAATATTGGTGCTATTTATTTATTTAAAATTTGTTTTTTTTTCTGAAATTTTTTTTCTTTTTTTTTTTAAAAAATAGATTTGAATAAAATTAAAAATAAAACGCCTAATCTAAGCAACCAAACAACTAATAGTTGTTAATCACTATCAATCCCCGGCAATGGCGCCAAAAACTTGGTGCGGATTTTACAACCACACTAACTAACCGGCAAGTGCACCGGGTCGTACCAAGTAATACCTTACGTGAGTAAGGGTCGATCCCACGAGGATTGATGGATTAAGCAACAATAGTGTTTGATAGGCTTAGTTAGACAAGCAGAAAAGGGTTTTGAGATATTCAAAAGGTTTAAATTCGAACTCAGAATATAAAAAGGATAGACAAATAAATAAATTGGGAATAAAATATGGAGAAGATAGTTAAGGTTTCAGAGTTATCTATTTTTCCGGATTAACTTTTCTTACTAACTAATTTAATTATGTAGGATTTAATTTATGGCAAACTATATGTGACTAGACCCTAATTCCTTAGACCTTCCTAGTCTCTTCTAAAATTCATTAACTGCCAATTTCTTGGTAAATTAATTCCAATTAGAGGGTGATGATCAAATTCCAGTTTATATGCCACAAAAATTCTAATTACCTAAAAATAAGGGGATTATATGTCACGTATCCCGTTAAATCCAAATAATTAAAATTTAGGAGAAATTATTTTCAAGTTGTTGTTCAAGTAAAGAGCTTTTCCAAGTTTTACAAGAACTCAAATAGAAAAGAGGGTCATACTTCCGTTCCACCCAAATTCATAAAATAAAGAGTGAAAACAATTCTTAAATTATAAATCCATACATAAATTAAAATATAAAAATCAATAAAATTAATCCATACAAATAGACAGAGCTCCTAACCTTAACAATGGATGATTAGTTGCTCATGGTTCAAAGTGGAAAATAAGGTTTCTGGTAAAAATGTACTGTCTTCTTCTGATGGCATCTAAATTTCTATTTATAACTAATCCTAATAGATTTCAAATCTAATTATCTAAAATTAAAATTAATATATTTTCCTAAAAGATAATATTTGAATTTAAATTCGAATTAATTAACAAGTCTTCAGCTGATGGGTGGGGACCACTTGCTTTGTCCATTCTGCAGCTTCTAATCTGTGTTTTCTGGGCTGGAAACTGAGTCAAAACAGCCCAGAAATCGCCCCCAGTATTTTTCAGCATTTTCTGCACGTGGCACATGTCACGCGTACGCGTCAGTCACGCGGACGCGTCGATGATCTTTTCTGCGAGTCACGCAGACGCGTCGGTCACACGGATGCGTCGCTGAGCAAATCCTCAATTCACGTGTACGCGTGAGTCACGCATACGTGTCGCCATGGATACTTCCAATTCATGCGTCAGGCACGCGTGCGCGTCGCTCCTCGCAGTCATCTCCTTTTATTCTTGTACTGCAGAAACTCCGTCAAATTTCGCCGAATGCTACCTAAAATAAATAAAATTACCAAAAACTCAAAATAGCATCTATAGTGGCTAAAATATAATTAATTCTTAACTAAACACAACAATTTAAGTGCAAATTCACTAGGAAAAGATAGACAAGATGCTCACGCATCAAGTAGTTAGCACAAAACTGAACAACACCTTTTGGAATTAAGGTAAATGTGGGTAATTTTCATTTTTAACTCATATTGGGCTAAATAAACAGTCTATTGTAAACATTGTAAAGATACCACATTGTCTCCCTAGCGAAATTCTTACTAATAATATACAATTTAAAGAATTAATTAACATGTTTTAATAATTTATCAGCTAAATTGTCCAAACATTAGAAGCAAAAGGGACACAAGTAATGCAATACCTTATTGTGGCTCCTTTGTGATTTGCCTTTGAACCAAAAGAAGTACTTTCTGTTGTTATTTTTAACTCTATCAAACTTTAGTCAATAGACTAACTGAGTAAACTGTTATAAAATTAATAAAGGGTAAAGTATATTTTTGTCTTTGAAGTTTGGCAAAAGTTTTAAAAATACCACTAAGTTTTATTTTGTTTCAATTTTGTCCAAGAAGTTTTCGATTTGCATCAAATATACCCTCGACAGCTAAATTTTCAAAAAAATTAAGACCAATCTAACAATAATGCATAAAATTATGCTTGATTTGCTTGTGTTGCGGGTTGTTCTTATAAAATTATTTTTGAATTGGTCTTAAATTTTTTGAAAAATTAGCCGGCAGGGGTATATTTGATGTAAATTGAAAATTTTTGAGACAAAATTAAAACAAAATAAAACTTAGGGCTATTTTTGAAACTTTTTCAGGGACAAAAAATATACTTTACCCTTTAATAAAAGGTGTATGCACTATATTAGTGCCAAGTACCACTGATTCCCTTTTTCACTTTATGTTGAGTAAGTGAACTCTAAATAGCTACACAAATTGAGCGCCTTGCATTAACAAAAAGTTAGTAGCAAACTCCCTTATTTGCACAAAATGCAATTTTTCAAAACACCCAAACACCACTCTTCATTTTTTGAAGTTTATTCAATTTAAAGTAGGAAATGCATTATATCACAGTGAGTGAAAATATAATAGATATGCCTAGACGTTTAGGTGGTTTAATAATTATAATATATACCTTATGTACAATACAACTCTAGGTTGCTATTATTTATCATATTTAAAATATTGATTGTCACATACGTATAGATAATAAAACAAAATGTGTCAAATACAATTCAAGTTATAGTCCAAAACATGTATTTCCATAAAGTAATAGATAAGATGCCAGTTGTTGTAGGGTTTAAATTTTTCAATCACCAACTCTATGTGTCGGTTCCGCAGGGAGGCCAGCTTCAGAATAATGTTGTCCTTTGTCTTTAACCCATACAGTTGACAACATTTTTTCCATTCAACCCCAAACTTTCACTCTGAATTTCTTTCTTCACTCCTCAGTAGGTGGAACAAAAAATACATTCTTGCCTATGCTGGAAGGTGGACCAGTGATCTACCAGACTGAATCATGTCCAAATAGTTTAAGATACGCAGCAAAATTAGAGGATAGGTACTACAATGAATGAATCATAGTTAGGATTTAGGGAGATTTTTTCTATATAATCAATAAGAAATACACAACCAATATTTCACAAGGTTGTTAAAAAAAGGAATGAGTTCTTTAGAATTAACTTGTCAATCTAGTTGCAATCAAGTCTGAATGTGTCAAGGCCTTCTTATAGTAAGCATATGGAGTGTATATGGTTTATGATACTTAAATATGTTAATCACTATAGTAAAATATACATCTATGTACTACGATATTAAAATCCAGGGCAAAAGAGAAAAAAATTATATGTAACATTACCCGTTGTTAGACAGTTCTTTTGTTTTATAACTTTCTTCGCTCAACTCAACTGATGAATGGCTTGCATGAAACAGTTCTATTGGATTATTAGGATCCAGACCTTTCATTGTTGTATCTTCATTGTCGTTTGACAAAAACTCAAGATCAGATGGTTCAGACCCACACAGTACCACCACATCAGGTGATGAAGGATCACCATTCCTGTTATACTTTATATCGAATACTCTACATATGTTGTCAAGTGTTTTTTAGTTTATTCGGTTAGCCACATAAAATAGAAATCTCTAAGTAGCTCAAATGAACCGTCAATTATAAGCAACTATTTATGTTTTTGTTTCAGGTCCAACACCAAGCAATTATCCAAAGGATTTTGCTAGGTAGCCAATAGTTTTTGTGAACAATGTGAACAATGGGCTCAATAAAGTAAAAACACACCATACTCCTAAACTATCCACCTAAATTTTAGTATTAGTATAACCATCCACACACCTAGTAACTTAAACAGCCGATATATTTATTGTTCACATTGTTTAGTATTCTCATTGTCTACCTATACTTTTTCTTATCCAACTCATCAATAATGTAGAATGTTGACTCTAATTTATTTTCATAAGTTGCTATAAAACTTGGTGGAAGAGCTCTCTCACCTTATATTCGATGTTACATCTAAAATTAATTCATGTATAACATAGTCTGTTCAAAATGCATTATATAATCTTACATATATTTGGTTACCTGCCTGTTGAAAAGCCGAAGTCTAAAAATCCTTTCTTTCCCTTTGATCCAATGTTGTTGTATTGCTACAAATCTCCTAATAGAACAAAACAATACTATTATAGGTTAGCATCACCATCATAGGCTAGAGTCATTTCAGACAATTACATTAATAAAAATGGACACCTAAATTTCTGTTTAGAGTCAATATTTATTTTGTACTCAATTATTTATGTTGTATAAGAGAAAAAAAATAAAGTAACATATTTTAAATTTGATGACTTACAAAATATAAGGTCAATTTTTAGATAATAAAATAAAAGAACTATCAATGACCATAAGATTTAGAGTAAAAACCTATTTTTCAAATTGCGATTGTGTGATGATTAGTTCAAAGAGGGAAAAAAAAGGATTGATATGATAATTAATTTCAAAACTTTTGTTAAAAAGAGATAAAGTAGTTAGGTATGAAACTTAAGTAAGTTTGTCCAATTTGAAAAAATTTCTGCTAATATTCAGTGTTTTACATGTTGGGATAATCTCTATCTGCATGCATCGCCATTCAAGTGTATGATATTGCTAATCTTCTTATTAACATTGGAGAAAAAACTCAAGATTTTCTCTGTTACTGAAAATAGAGTGTATTATAATAATTAAGTAAATCGTAATAGATCTTAACAGAACCAAGAATAAATAATTAGATTCAAACAAAAAATATGATGAAATAATGAGAAATTTTAAAAAACAAAAACCTCGGAGAACGACAACAGTTGCAAAGCATTGGAGGACTCGAGCTACGGCTTCGAAGCGCGACTGCGGGACGACAGGCGATGAACAACAACCGCTGCTACTGTGAAGGAGGGAAAGGGTGAGGCAAGGACTACAAATGTGGAAAGGTTGACCAGCGGCGAGGAAGAAAGTGGAGAGGGGCTGAGGCCGACTGATGGTTGAGGGAGAGAATGGAGTCTAATATTAGGATTATGTTTGATTCAATGGTGACTTATAGATTTTGGCTTCAACCTGACCCATGGACTGCAATTTAGTTACGTTTAAATTTCTGCTATTATTTATTTAAACTTGTTTCAAATATAAAAAATAATAACTAAAAATTTTATTAATTTTTTATCTTATACTAAATGTTAATTATATATTCCCCTTTCTTTTATATCTTCCAAAACTATGAAATTATATATTATGAATGCAAAGTTAATAACAAAATTAAATATCGTAATAATAACAATGTCATACATTATCTATATTAAATTGAATATACTTTATTTTTACATTACATTGTGGTATATTACATTATTTTAAATTGAATTTAAAATGTGGTGCACAAAATTGTTATCACTAGGCATGGCTCCAAAAACTTGGTGCACAATACCATGATTCACACGTCTCTTCACAACTTCACACAACTAACCAGCAAGTGCCTTGGGTCGTCCAAGTAATACCTTACGCGAGTAAGGGTCGATCCCACGGAGATTGTCGGCTTGAAGCAAGCTATGGTCATCTTGTAAATCTCAGTCAGGCGGATTCAAATGGTTATGGAGTTTTGATAATTAAAAGATAGATAATCATAAAATAAAGATAGAGATACTTAGTAATTCATTGGTGGAAATTTCAGATAAGCGTATGGAGATGCGTTATTCCTTCTGAATCTCTGCTTTCCTACTATCTTCATTCAATCATTCATACTCCTTTCCATGGCAAGTTGTATGTTCGGGATTTACCGTTGTCAATGGCTACCTCCCGTCCTCTCAGTGAAAATGGTCCAACTACGGGTTATGTAGGGCTAATCATCTGTCGGTTCTCACTTGTGTTGGAATAGGATCCTGTGATCCTTTTGCGTTTGTCACTACGCCCAACAGTCATGAATTTAAAGCTCGTCACAGTTATTCCATCCCAGATCCTACTCGGAATACCACAGACAAGGTTTAGACTTTTTGGATCTCAAAAATGCTGCCAATTGATTCTAGCTTATACCACAAAGACTCTGATCTCACGGAATGAAAGGTTCTATTGTCAGGAGAGGTAACCATGCGTCGTGAACCAAAAATCCAAGAGATATACACTCAAGCTTATTTTCAGGTAGAACGGAAGTGGTTGTCAGACACGCGTTCATAGGTGAGAATGGTGATGAGTGTCACTTGATCATCACATTCATCATGTTCTTGTGTGTGAATGAATATCTTAGAATAAGAATAAACTTGAATTGAATAGAAGAACAATAGTACTTTGCATTAATACTCGAGGAACAGCAGAGCTCCACACCTTAATCTATGAGATGTAGAAACTCTACCGTTGAAAATACATAAGTGATGAAGGTCCAGGCATGGCCAAATGGCCAGCCCCCATAAAACTAATTAAAGATCGAGCTAAGGATAATCCAAAGATGTCTAATACAATAGTAAAAGGTCCTATTTATACTAGACTAGTTACTAGGGTTTACATAAATAAGTAAATGGTACAGAAATCTACTTTCGGGCCCACTTGGTGTGTGCTTGGGCTGAGCATTGAAGCTTTCATGTGTAGAGACTTTCCTTAGAGTTAAATGCCAGCTTTTATGCCAGTTTGGGCATTTAACTCCAGTTTTTATCCTGTTTCTGGCGTTTAACGCCAGAATAGGGCAGGAAGTTAGCGTTTAAACGCCAGTTTACGTCGTCAAAACTCGGACAAAGTGTGGACTATTATATATTGCTGGAAAGCCCAGGATATCTACTTTCCAGTGCAATTGAGAGCGTGCCATTTGGGCTTCTATAGATCTAAAAAATCTATTTCGAGTGCAGAAAGATCAGAATTCAACAGCATGTGCAGTCCTTTTTCAGCCTCTGAATCAGATTTTTGCTCAGGTCCCTCAATTTCAGCCAGAAAATATCTGAAATCACAGAAAAATACACAAACTCATAGTAAAGTCCAGAAATATGAATTTTGCTTAAAAACTAATAAAAATATACTAAAAAATAGCTAGATCCTACTAAAAACTACCTAAAAACAATGCCAAAAAGCGTATAAATTATCCGCTTATTAAAATGGTTCATCAAAAAACGTAATTTTCTACTTTTTGATAAAGATACTATACCCATAATAACTTTATATTCATAGCATTTTAATGCTATAATCATTATTTTACATAGTATTATGATAGACAATAATACAACCAATTTTACTGGACACAAATTGACATACATAGAAATATATATGATAAATTTGTAAGCATTTCATAAACCAAATTATATGTATTATATATAACATGATAGTCTTCATTTCCTTACACATATCCATAATAATATTTATATTATATTACACATACGTATAGATAGCTTTAATGAACTAAATGAAAATTATATAATCTAGCCACTACACTCATATATTTTTTCAATACCATCTTCATGAACACGAGACTGGCCTAGACGAAGAAGGACTTGTTGTCCAATTGTCAGGTGAATATCTTGATGATCATCATTAGAATTTGTTGCAGAGATTACAATATTCTCACTTCCCGAGCATGCTACATAAAAAAAACGAAAGAGCATTATATACAATTAAAAGATACATGTTACTTACATTCAAGTATGAGAAATCGACTTAAGAATGTATATTAATAAAAAATGAGTCCTGAATGTTTCAATTTTTTTTATTTCAATCATACAACTAAAAATTAATAATAACATAAGATAAAACTATAAAAAGAATTAAAAAATAATTGCTATAATATCTTAAGTCAAGAAGTCAATTGCATTAAAGGTAGTAAGGTATACAAATAAAAATGCTTAATAACAAAGCATGAAATTTAATTTGCTTTAATAAATAATATACCGAGGCCCGATGGATTCCAGTGAAGAACGAATTTTGGTGAAACATCATGAAATTGAACACTTGAGGTTGAAGCACCATTAGTATTCACATAAGAATGAAGTTAAATAAAATGATTAGATTCCAACGAAAAATGAGGAACACACAACTCTAAAGGAAATAACTGAATTAAAAATGAATGAATAAAAATGTTAGAATATTAGTTGCATTTAGAGATGTACAAAGCACATGAGGTAAATATATATACCATAAAAAATTATATATTAGAATTGGTATTCCAACCTTTTCTTGATTCATATTAATTGCATCTTCAAAAACTTTGATAATGGACGAATCATCACAAATTGTACGAACAATATGAATAGATATTTTTAACTTATAACCAATGGGCCTTGGATCCATTATGAATACCCCTTGCTTGTTCTTGATATGTGAAATAATAGTATCTGGAACATTATAATCATAAAATGATTGCAACACAAAAAGAGAAGGAAAATAAACATTGATAGGTTGTCTTTAACATTATAACCTTATAAATAGACAAATTTTGATATCCATAATAAATAATTATTTTTATTATCTGTGAAAAAATTGGATTCTCTCTTAAAAAGTCAAAACAACATTTGTTAAGAATTTGAAAAACTTCAACATCATCTAGGATGAAAATATTGCACCCATTTGCATGTGTAACAAGTATATCTTGATCCGATAGCTTAATGTAATTGACAATACAAAGAATAAAAAAAGAGAACAAATCAAAGAAATAAAAAAAATTTGGAATAACTAAAAACAATACCTTTAAGATAACATCAACACATTCCACTCAACACATACTACAATAATGTACATCTATTATACGAGATACTAGTGCACCGCATAAACACGCCAAAAAGAACCACTTTTGATTTTTCAACACAAAGACTATATTACCAAGTAAGAAACAGATTTCATCCTGCAATAAATATGATATATATACACATATAGATTAGGTATGGAATATGTGAGTACTAGGACAAAAATACAAGAAGAATTAAATGAAAATGATTGAACTTCAAATCTAAATGGGTTCTAACACTCTTTGATGACGCAGACTTCTTAATAGATATAACATCATCAAGCATGTCTTTAATAGTCTCCAGTTATAATGGAATTTGAGTAGCTACTTGATGTTCATGTTTCTCAACTTTGTATATTGAATGTAGTCACTAAAGATTGGAGTAAATACAAGACCACCAATAACATCCTAATTAACATAAAGATCACACAAACAAGATAAGATATGTAACCTAATATATTTAAATATGAAACATTAACATACGTAATTAGTCATTGCAATTATTATACTTGATATAAATATCATGTTATGTAAATCTATAATTAGTAATCTCTTATACAAGAGAAATATAGTAAAATGTAAATAAAGAAATGTTATAATTATTAACAGTGAATAGAGCATCTAAGTACATTATTAGACTTTTCTACATCAGCTTTTTCGAAGAAAGGCAGATCACCAAGAACATTGATAATCTTAAATGTACCATAATAACTTTGATTCGTAACTCTTTGTTTGAATTTTGAAAATTGTTTTCATCCCAACAAGATTTTGGAACAAGGTAGGATAATACAAAAACTGCATTCCCTGATATAATTCAAGAAAATAATTCACATCAACAACCAGTATATACTATATCCATGGTTATGATTTCAAATTTATTATACACATAATAGAATTAGAATTTGATCGAAGATGATAACATCTATGATTTTTACCTCATCATTGTTCTCTTTGACCAGGAGTGCCTCAAAACAAGTCTTTCCAAGTAATTTAGTCATTGGAGTATCCAACAGAACAAACATGCTAGTACAAGTACCATCTTCAACTAAAACTTTAACTTTATACCTAAAAAACAAATAAAATACATGAATAAAGGACTTATTGTTTAGTCTAATTCGCGAACACAGTGAGATGAACATGTAATAAAATTGTAGAATTAATAAAGCTAATGTATAGAATAAAAAAACAGAATAATGTGCATGCATTTATTTGATAATAACATGTTCAGCTTCCCAATTGCACAAGTCATAATGGAAAACATTGTTATCTCCTACTAGAAGTGTCAATTTAACCCAAACCTTAGGGCTCAACCCTCCAAAATAATTCTAGACCACATCCCCAAAATTTACAAAATCATATTTTGTAAGCCCAACCCTAATTAAGCCTTCCCAACAAAAATAAAAATAGAGCTGACACTATAAGCCCTACAAGCCCCAAATGTAATCTCCTCCTCCCTGAGACCCTGACCCGAGAACTACTTCTGCGTTGAAACGGTGAAAGGATATGCGTTCTACTTATGCGTTCTACCTGCGGTACTCTTCCTCCTCCTCCTCTGCATTCTACTTCTGTGTTCTGCTCCACCTACGATGGTGGCTGACTTCAGTGCTTTGCTCCTCCTAAGATGGTGGTTGTACCCAGTGGACGACGCGGTGGCTGCTCCTCCTCCCTAACGCGGTGCTCATCCTTCTTAATGCAGTGGATGAAATCAGTGGTTACTTCTCCTCCCTCATGCGGAATCAAAGGTGGGTTTCTTCATTTTTTATCCCTCTCTGAGTTTTTTCTTTGCTTGTTTGCATCACCCATTTTAATTCTCTTGTTAATAAACTAAGGTGGGTGATTTCAAAATGGTTGAACTATGAATTGTGAACTGTGAACCTGAACTATGAACTATGAACTTGTTTTCAATTTCTTCCCAAAAGGATATTATGGAATTGAGAATCAAATTTGAGTTAGGATGAGAATTAACTACATGATTACTATTCACTACTTCACTAGTGTGAGATTAGATGTGTTTGAGTTTCAAAATTAGATTTCTGATGAGTGTTAGTAAGTTTGCTTATATAGTAAGAAACATGTTTACTTAATAGTTGGTGAATCCAAAATATAATAATTTTGGAAAAAGATTGAAAAACCGCTATTTTACAGTTTATTTTGTACTGAATTGAGTGGATTTTATCCATTATTCTCACATTTATTCATAGAATTCGCATGTTTTATGTTTTCCTTCCTAATTTTGTGCTATGATTGAAAACATGCTTCTTTGGCCTTAAAGTTGCTAATTTTAGTCCGCTCTTATTACCATTCGATGCCGTAATATGTTTGTTAAGTGTTTTCATGGTTTATAGGACAGGAATGGCTTAGAGGATGGAAAGGAAGCATGCAAAAGTGGAAGGAACACAAGAAATTGAAGGAATTGCTAAGCTGTCAATCCTGACCTCTTCTTACTAAAGCGATCATAACTTGAGCTATAGAGGTCTGAATGAGGCGGTTTTAGTTGCGTTGAAAAGCTAACATCCGGGGCTTCAAAATGATATACAATTTGCCATAGTTGTCTTGCAGTAAAGTGACGCGTACGCATAGTTCACACGTGCGTATAGCAGAATCAGCGTGACCGGTGCAATAGGCAAGTGACGCGTACGCGTAGATGACGCGTATGCGTGACCAGGAATTGTTCAGCGAGGCATACGCATGGCCGATGCGTATGCGTGACAGAGCGTCACCTGCTGCAATTATAGAAAATGCTGGGTGCAATTTTTGGGCTGCTTTTGACCCAGTTTTAGGCCCGAAAACACTGATTAGAGGTTGCAGAGTGAAGCTGGAAGGGGGGATTCATTCATTCAACTTTCATTCACATCATTTTAGGGTTTTAGATGTAGTTTTCTAGAGAGAGAGAGGCTCTCTCCTCTCTCTAGGTTTTAGGGTTTCTTTTAGGCTTAGTTCTTCTCAAATTCAGATTTTCGGCTTGCTTTAATTTAGTTTCTCTTCTACATTTTATTATTCTAGCATCTTAGTTTGTCTTCTCTTGTTGATTTCTCTATTTTTCCCAATTTAGTTTATGAACTCTCCATGTTAGATTCAATTTCCTTTTTAATGCAATTTGAGATATTTCATGTTTATTTCTTCTCTCTTTATTTGTTATTATTGATTCCTTGCAATTGTTGGTCTTAGATTTTACATTCTCTTATTACTTTTATATGCTTTTATTTTGTACCTACCAAGTGTTTGATAAAATGCTTGGTTGGATTTTAATTTAGATTTTTATGCTCTTGACTTGGATTGATTATTTAGAGACTCTTGAGTTATCAAAACTCTTTTGTTGATTGGTAATTGAAGATTGCCAGTTAGCTTGAACTTCACCAAAGCTAGTCTCTCACTACGAGTTGACTAGGACTTGTGAACTCAAGTTGATTGTATGCACTTGACCTTCCTCCATTAGTTAGAGGTTAACTAAGTGAAGGAAATTCACATTTACCATCACAATTGATGATGATAATAAGGATAGGACTTCTAATTCTCAATCATTGTTAAGAGGTCTGTTTTATTTGTTAGTTTATTTTTCTCGCAATTTATGTTTTCTTGTTCCTTATTTCAAAAACCCAAAAATATACTTTCCCATAACCAATAATAACTACACTTTCCTAAAATTCCTTGAGAGACGACTCGAGGTTTAAATACTTCGGTTAATTTTATTGGGTTAGTATTTGTGACAAACAATTTAAAAACTAATTGAGATTTAATTGTTGGTTTAGAACTATACTTACAACGCGATATTTTTTGTGAAAATCTTTATTGGCATTTTTCCTTCGTCAAATTTTTGGCGCCGTTGTCGGAGAATTGCAAATGTGTGGGTTATTATTGGTTATTGTGAATATTTTGAATATGTTTGCCTTTTGTTTCTTTGTTAGTTGTTTTTAGTTTTAGGAATTTATTTTCACTATTTCTTGTTAGTTTTTGTTTTTATTTTCTCTTGTTACTATGAATTCTCACCCATTTGGCTATGAATTTGGTTCAAATTATGTTGTAGGGAATGAAAGCTATAATGAGAACATGCATCAAGGATGATAATCAAAGGTGGGAGGAGCCTCAAGCTTATGGACAACCTTCATGGTCACAACCTCCACCAACATACTATGACCAAGAACTATACTTGCAACGCGACAATTTTTGTGAAAATCTTTACCGACATTTTTCCTTCGTAAAAGATTTCAATTTAACCTTTTTGAAATATTTATCCTAGGTAAATGGAGCATTAAAACTGGATTTGTGCTCTTAAAATTAATTAAAACAAGATTTTATGGTTGAAGTTGATGGTTGGCAAAAGTTAGAATTATGCAGAATTTTATTACATAATCCAAATTTTGATAAGTTTGTGAATCTAATTTCTTTTAAAGCTTGTGAATATCAAATTTTATGGTGATTAAAGCTTAGTAAGGTTAGCAATAATTTTTTGCAAGAAGGGGAGTTAAATGCCCAAACTAGCACAAAAGCTGGCGTTTAACTCCAAGAGAAGTCTCTACACGAAAATGCTTCAATGCTCAGCCCAAGCACACACCAAATGGGCCCGGAAGTGGATTTTTATGTCATTTACTCATCTCTGTAAACCCTAGGCTACTAGTTCTCTACAAATAGGACCTTTTACTATTGTATTCATATCTTTTGATCATTTTCGATCTTAGGATCATCTTGGTTCTTCTGGTTCCCTCTTTGGAGCCGAAGCCAATGATCACTTTTGTTCTTATGTATTTTCAACGGTGGAGTTTCTACACACCATAGATTATGGTGTGGAGCTCTGCTGTACCTCGAGTATTAATGCAATTACTATTGTTCTTCTATTCAATTCAGCTTGTTCTTATTCTAAGATATTCATTCGCACCCAAGAACATGATGAATGTGATGATTATGTAACGTTTATCATCATTCTCACTTATGAACGCGTGCCTGACAACCATTGCCGTTCTACAAGCAAACAAGGCTTGAATGTTTATCTCTTGGATTTCTTAATCGGAATCTTCGTGGTATAAGCTAGAATTGATGGCGGCATTCAAGAGAATCCGGAAGGTCTAAACCTTGTCTGTGGTATTCTGAGTAGGATTCAATGATTGAATGACTGTGACGAGCTTCAAACTCCTGAAGGCTGGGCGTTAGTGACAGACGTAAAAGAATCAATGGATTCTATTCCAACCTGATTGAGAACCGACATATGATTAGCCGTGCCGTGACAGGGTGCGTTGAACATTTTCACTGAGAGGACGGGACTGTAGCCACTGACAACGGTGATGCCCAACATACAGCTTACCATGGAAAGGAGTAAGAAGGACTGGATGAAGACAGTAGGAAAGCAGAGAGACGGAAGGGACAAAGCATCTCCATACGCTTATCTGAAATTCTCACCAATGAATTACATAAGTATCTCTATCTTTATCTTTATGTTTTATTCATATATCATCCATAACCATTTGAATCTGCCTGACTGAGATTTACAAGGTGACCATAGCTTGCTTCATACCAACAATCTCCGTGGGATCGACCCTTACTCGCGTAAGGTTTATTACTTGGACGACCCAGTGCACTTGCTGGTTAGTTGTGCGAAGTTGTGTTAAGACCATGGTATTGAGCACCAAGTTCTTGGAGCCATTACTAGGGATTAATTGAGTTATGAAAAGAAGAGATCACAATTTCGTGCACCAAATTTTTGGCGCCGTTGCCGGGGATTGTTTCGAGTTTGGACAACTGACGGTTCATCTTGTTGCTTAGATTAGTATTCTTCAGAGTTCTTAAGAATGAATTCTAGTGTTTCAAGGTGATGTTCTTATCATCACCAAAGCTGATTGATCCTCATCAATTTAGCTCTTGAATGCAATGTCCTGCTAAAGCTTGGCTAGCCATGTCTAATTCCTTTAGACTGAAGCTTTAGACTAACATTGTATGATTCCTGGAATTCTCATTAAGAATTTTGATATCTTTATTTTCTTTTCCACTTAATTTTTGAAAAATCCAAAAAAATTACAAAATCATAAAAAAACCAAAAATATTTCATGTTTCTTGTTGAGTCTAGTGTCTCATGTTAAGTTTCGTGTCAATTGCATGTTTCTGTTCTTCTTGCATTCATTCATGTGTCTTAAGTGATCTTCAAGATGTTCTTGATGATTTCCTTGCTCTGATCTTTGAATTCTCTTTACTTGAGTATTTTGTTGTTTCTCATATGCATTCTCATTTTGTTAGTGTCAATGGTATACAAACTGCTAAATTTGGTGTCTTGCATGCATTGTTTATTTTATTTTAGTTACATTTTGATTATTAAAAATCCAAAAAATATTTTTAATTTGTGTCTTTTCAAGTCAATAAAACAAAGAATTGAAGATTCAGAACATACAGCAGAGGAATTATACAGAAAAATCTGGGCGTTCAAAATGCCCAGTGAAGAAGGCAAACTGGCGTTTAAACGCCAGCCAGGGTGCCTGGTTGGGCGTTTAACGCCCAAAAGGGTAGTGTTTTGGGCGTTAAACGCCAGAATGGATACCATTCTGGGCGTTTAACGCCAGGATGGCACAAGAGGGAAGATTTTGTTTTTAACTCAAAATTTTTTTCAGGTTTTCAAGATTTTTCAAAATCAAATCTTTTTCAAATCATATCTTTTCAATCAAATCTTTTTCAAAATCAATTTCTTTCTATTTTCAAAGATACTTGCTAACAATTGATGATTTGATTCAACATTTCAAGTATGTTGCCTTTTCTGTTGAGAAAGGTTTAATGTCTGAATCATATCTTTTCTTGTTAGCCAAGTCATTAATTTTTAAAATCAAATCTTTTTAAATTATTTTTCAGTCATATCTTTTTAATCATATCTTTTTAAAACCATAACTTTTCAATCATATCTTTTTAATCACATCTTTTTCAAAATAGTTTTCAATCATATCTTTTTAATCTCTAATTTCAAAATCTTTTTCAAAAATCACTTGATTTCTTTTCCACTCTTAGTTTTCGAAAATCAATTAGTATTTTTCAAAATGTTTTTAAAAATCTTTTACTTAATTTTCGAAAATTCCTTTCCCTCTTCTCACATCTTTCTATTTATGGACTAATACTATTCCTCAATGCACAATTCGAACTCCATCTTTCTTGATAAGTTCGAATTCTTCTACTTCTTCCTTCTATTTTTCTTTTCCTCTGACACCTCAAGGAGTCTCTATACTGTGACACAGAGGATTCTATATTTTCTTGTTTTCTTCTCTTTCATATGAGCAGGAGCAAAGACAAAAGCATTCTTGTTGAGGCTGACCCTGAACCTGAAAGGAACTTGAAGCGAAAACTAAGAGAAGCTAAGGCACATCTCTCTGTAGAGGACCTAACAGAAATCTTCAAAGAAGAAGAACCCATGGCAGCCGAAAACAACAACAATGCCAACAATGCAAGGAAGGTGCTGGGTGACTTTACTGCACCTACTCCCGACTTCTATGGGAGAAGCATCTCTATCCCTGCCATTGGAGCAAACAACTTTGAGCTTAAGCCTCAATTAGTTTCTCTAATGCAACAGAATTGCAAGTTCCATGGACTTCCATTGGAAGATCCTCATCAGTTTTTAGCTGAGTTCTTACAAATCTGCGACACTGTCAAGACTAATGGGGTTGACCCTGAGGTCTACAGACTTATGCTATTCCCTTTTGCTGTAAGAGACAGAGCTAGGATATGGTTGGACTCACAACCTAAAGAAAGCCTGAACTCTTGGGAAAAGCTAGTCAATGCCTTCTTGGCAAAGTTATTTCCACTTCAAAAATTGAGTAGGCTTAGAGTGGAAGTCCAAACCTTCAGACAGAAGGAAGGAGAATCCTTCTATGAAGCTTGAGAAAGATACAAACAATTGATCAGAAAGTGTCCTTCTGACATGCTTTCTGAATGGAGCATCATAGGTATCTTCTATGATGGTCTGTTTGAACTGTCCAAGATGTCATTGGATAGCTCTGCTGGAGGATCTCTTCATCTGAAGAAGACGCCTACAGAAGCTCAAGAACTAATTGAAATGGTTGTAAATAACCAATTCATGTACACTTCTGAAAGGAATCCTGTGAACAATGGGACGAATCAGAAAAAAAGAGTTATTGAGATTGATACTCTGAATGCCATATTGGCTCAGAATAAAATATTGACTCAGCAAGTCAATATGATTTCTCAAAGTCTGTCTGGAATGCAAGCTGCACCAGGCAGTACTAAGGATGCTTCATCTGAAGAAGAAGCTTATGATCCTGAGAACCCTTTCATGGAAGAGGTGAATTACATGGGAGAACCCTATGGAAACACCTACAATTCTTCACGGAGAAATCATCCAAATCTCTCATGGAAGGATCAACAGAGACCTCAACAAGGTTTCAACAACAATAATGGTGGAAGAAACAGGTTTAGCAATGGCAAGCCTTTTCCATCATCTTCTCAGCAACAGACAGAGAATTCTAAGCAGAGCCACTCTGACTTAACAACCATGGTCTCTGATCTAATCAAAACCACTCAAAGTTTCATGACTGAAACAAGGTCCTCCATTAGAAACTTGGAGGCACAAGTGGGACAGCTGAGCAAGAAAATTACTGAACTCCCTCCTAGTACTCTTCCAAGCAATACAGAAGAGAATTCAAAAGGAGAGTGCAAGGTCATCAACATGGCCGAACTAGGAGAGGAGGAAGAGGCAGTGAACGCCACTGAGGAAGACCTCAATGGACGTCCACTGGCCTCCAATGAGTTCCCTAATGAGGAACCATGGGAATCTGAGGCTCAGAATGAGACCATAGAGATTCCAATGGATTTACTTCTACCTTTTATGAGCTTTGATGAGTATTCTTCCTCTGAAGAGAATGAGTATGTCACTGAAGAGCAAGTTGCCAAGTACCTTGGAGCAATCATGAAGCTAAATGACAAGTTATTCGGTAATGAGACTTGGGAGAACGAACCTCCTTTGCTCACCAAAGAACTGGATGACTTGTCTAGGCAGAGATTACCTCAAAAGAGACAGGACCCTGGGAAGTTCTCAATACCTTGTACCATAGGCACCATGACCTTTAAGAAGGCTCTGTGTGACCTAGGTCAAGTATAAACCTCATGCCTCTCTCTGTAATGGAGAAGCTAGGGATCTTTGAGGTGCAAGCTGCAAGAATCTCACTAGAGATGGCAGACAATTCAAGAAAACAAGCTTATGGACTTGTAGAGGATGTTTTGGTAAAAATTGAAGACCATTACATCCCTGCTGATTTCATAGTCCTAGAAACTGGGAAGTGTATGGATGAATCCATCATTCTTGGCAGACCCTTCCTGGCCACAGCAAAGGCTGTGATTAATGTTGACAGAGGAGAATTGATCATTCAAGTGAATCAAAAATCCTTTGTGTTTAAGGCTCAAGGATATCCCTCTGTTACCATGGAGAGAAAGCATGAAGAGCTTCTCTCAAAACAGAGTCAAACAGAGCCCCCACAGCCAAACTCTAAGTTTGGTGTTGGGAGGCCACAACCAACTTCTAAGTTTGGTGTTGAACCCCCACATTCAAACTCTAAGTTTGGTGCTGGGAGGTTCCAACATTGCTCTGAGTATCTGTGAGGCTCTATGAGAGCCCTCTGTAAAGCTACTGACATTAAAAAAGCGCTTGTTGGGAGGCAACCCAATGTTATATTTAATCGATTTTCCTTTGTTATTTTATATTTTCTATAGGTTGATGATCATGGGAAGTCACAAAATCAATTGAAAAAGCAAAAACAGAATGAAAAACAGAAAGAAAAATAGCACACCCTGGAGGAAAACCTTGCTGGCGCTTAAACGCCAGTAAGGGCAGCAAATGGGCATTTAACGCCCAGTCTGGCACCATTCTGGGCGTTTAACGCCAGAAAGGGGCACCAGACTGGCGTTAAACGCCAGGAAAGGGCAAGAAGCTGGCGTTAAATGCCAGAAATGGGCACCAGCCTGGCGTTTAACGCCAGAATTGGCATAGAGAGTATTTTTGCTCGCCACTTGGTGCAGGGATGACTTTTCCTTGACACCTCAGGATCTGTGGACCCCACAGGATCCCCACCACCCTCTCTCTTCTTCTTCACCCATTCACCAATCACCTCAACCACTCTTTCCCAAAAACCCCTCACCTATCAAATCCCACTATTCTCTTCACCACTCACATCCATCCTTCATAAAACCCCACCTACCTCACCATTCAAATTCAAACCACTTTCCCTCCCAAACCCACCCTCGCATAACCGAACCTTACCCCTCTCCTTTATTTCTTCTTCTTCTATTCTCTTCTTTCTTCTTTTGCTCGAGGACGAGCAAACCTTTTAAGTTTGGTGTGGTAAAAGCATTGCTTTTTGTTTTTCCATAACCATTTATGGCATCTAAGGCCGGAGAAACCTCTAGAAAGAGGAAAGGGAAGGCAAAAGCTTTTACCTCCGAGTCATGGGAGATTGAGAGATTCATCTTAAGGGTGCATCAAGACCACTTTTATGAAGTTGTGGCCTTGAAGAAGGTGATCCCCGAGGTCCCTTTCAAACTCAAAAAGAGTGAATATCCGGAGATCCGACATGAGATCCGAAGAAGAGGTTGGGAAGTTCTTACCAACCCCATTCAACAAGTTGGAATCTTAATGGTTCAAGAGTTCTATGCCAATGCATGGATAACCAAGAGCCATGATCAAAGTGTGAACCCGAACCCAAAGAATTGGCTTACAATGGTTCGGGGAAAATGCTTAGATTTTAGTCCGGAAAATGTAAGGTTGGCATTCAACTTGCCCATGATGCAAGGAGATGAACACCCTTACACTAGAAGGGTCAACTTTGATCAAAGGTTGGACCAAGTCCTCATAGACATTCGTGAAGAGTGCGCTCAATGGAAGAGAGATTCAAGAGGGAAGCCGGTTCAACTGAGAAGGCATGACCTCAAGCCCGTGGCTAGGGGATGGTTGGAGTTTATCCAACGCTCAATCATTCCCACTAGCAACCGGTCCGAAGTTACTATAGACCGGGCCATCATGATTCATAGCATCATGATTAGAGAAGAAGTAAAAGTTCATGAGGTTATAGCCCAAGAACTTTATAAGGTGGCGGACAAGTCCTCTACCTTGGCAAGGTTAGCCTTTTCTCATCTCATTTGTCACCTCTGTTATTCAGTTGGAATTGACATAGAGGGAGACATCCTCATTGATGAGGACAAGCCCATCACTAAGAAAAGGATGGAGCAAACAAGAGATCCCACTCATCATGAAATCCCTGAGATACCTCAAGGGATACACTTTCCTCCACAAAACTATTGGGAGCAAATCAACACCTCCCTAGGAGAATTGAGTTCCAACATGGGACAACTAAGGGTGGAACACCAAGAACATTCCATCCTCCTCCATGAAATTAGAGAAGATCAAAGAATCAAGAGAGAGGAGCAACAAAGGCAAGGAAGAGACATTGAGGAGCTCAAGCACTCCATAAGATCTTCAAGAGGAAGAACAAGCCGCCATCACTAAGGTGGACCCGTTCTTTAATCTCCTTGTTCTTTATTTTCCTATTTTTCGAATTTTCATGCTTATGTTTATCTATGTTTGTGTCTTATGATCATTAGTGTCTTAGTGTCTATGCCTTAAAGTTATGAATGTCCTATGAATCCATCACCTTTCTTGAATAAAAAATGTTCTTAATTGAAAAAGCGAAGAATTGCATGAATTTTGAATTTTATAATAGATTAATTATTTTGATGTGGTGGCAATACTTTTGTTTCCTGAATGTATGCTTAAACAGTGCATATATCTTTTGAATTTGTTGTTCATGAATGTTGGCTCTTGAAAGAATGATGAAAAAGGAAACATGTTACTGAGGATCTGAAAAATCATAAAAATGATTCTTGAAGCAAGAAAAAGCAGTGAATATTCAAAAAAAAAAAGAGAAAAACAAAAAAAAAGGGAAAGAAAGAGAAAAAGAAAAAGAAAGAAATAAAGTTGTGATCCAAGGCAAAAAGAGTGTGCTTAAGAACCCTGGACACCTCTAATTGGGGACTCTAGCAAAGCTGAGTCACAATCTGAAAAGGTTCACCCAATTATGTGTCTGTGGCATGTATGTATCCGGTGGTAATACTGGAAGACAGAGTGCTTTGGGCCACGGCCAAGACTCATAAAGTAGCTGTGTTCAAGAATCATCATACTTAACTAGGAGAATCAATAACACTATCTGGATTCTGAGTTCCTATAGATGCCAATCATTCTGAATTTCAAAGGATAGAGTAAGATGCCAAAACTGTTCAGAGGCAAAAAGTTAAAAGCCCCGCTCATCTAATTAATACTGATCTTCATAGATATTTTTGAAATTCATGGCATATTCTATTCTTTTTATCTTATTTGATTTTCAGTTGCTTGGGGACAAGCAACAATTTAAGTTTGGTGTTGTGATGAGCGGATAATTTATACGCTTTTTGGCATTGTTTTTAGTATGTTTTTAGTATGTTTTAGTTAGTTTTTATTATATTTTTATTAGTTTTCAGTTAAAATTCATTTTTCTGGACTTTACTATGAGTTTGTGTGTTTTTCTGTGATTTCAGGTATTTTCTGGCTGAAATTGAGGGACCTGAGCAAAAATCTGATTCAGAGGCTGAAAAGGACTGCAGATGCTGTTGGATTCTGACCTCTCTGCACTCGAAGTGGATTTTCTGGAGCTACAAAAGCCCAATTGGCGCGCTCTCAACGGCGGTAAAAAGTAGACATCCTGGGCTTTCTAGCAATATATAATAGTACATACTTTACCCGAGATTTAATGGCCCAAACTGGCGTTCCAAATCAGCTCAAAACTGCCCGGCGTTAAACGCCGGAACTGGCACAAGAATGGGAGTTAAACGCCCAAACTGGCACAAAAGCTGGCGTTTAACTCCAAGAGAAGTCTCTACACGAAAATGATTCAATGCTCAGCCCAAGCACACACCAAGTGGGCCCGGAAGTGGATTTTTATATCATTTACTCATCTCTGTAAACCCTAGGCTACTAGTTCTCTACAAATAGGACCTTTTACTATTGAATTCATATCTTTTGATCATTTTCGACCTTAGGATCATCTTGGTTCTTCTGGTTCCCTCTTTGGGGCCGAAGCCAATGATCACTTTTGTTCTTATGTATTTTCAACGGTGCAGTTTCTACACACCATAGATTAAGGTGTGGAGCTCTGCTGTACCTCGAGTATTAATGCAATTACTATTGTTCTTCTATTCAATTCAGCTTGTTCTTATTCTAAGATATTCATTCGCACCCAAGAACATGATGAATGTGATGATTATGTGACGCTCGTCATCATTCTCACTTATGAACGCGTGCCTGACAACCATTGCCGTTCTACAAGCAAACAAGGCTTGAATGTTTATCTCTTGGATTTCTTAATCGGAATCTTCGTGGTATAAGCTAGAATTGATGGCGGCTGATGAGCGGATAATTTGTACCCTTTTTGGCATTGTTTTTAGTATGTTTTTAGTAGTTTTAGTTGAGTTTTTAGTATATTTTTATTAGTTTTTAGTTAAAATTCACTTTTCTGGACTTTACTATGAGTTTGTGTGTTTTTCTGTGATTTCAGGTATTTTCTGGCTGAAATTGAGGGTCCTGAGCAAAAATCTGATTCAGAGACTGAAAAGGACTGCAGATGCTGTTGGATTCTGACCTCCCTGCACTCGAAGTGGATTTTCTGGAGCTACAGAAGCCCAATTGGTGCGCTCTCAACGGCATTGGAAAGTAGACATCCTGGGCTTTCCAGCAATATATAATAGTCCATACTTTGCCCAAGATTTGATGGCCCAAACCGGCGTAGCAATTCAGCCTCAGAAATTCCAGCGTTTAACGCTGGAACTGGCATAAAACTTGGAGTTAAACGCCCAAACTGGCATGAAAGCTGGCGTTTAACTCCAGAAAAGGTCTCTACACGAAAATGCTTCATTGCTCAGCCCAAGCACACACCAAGTGGGCCCGGAAGTGGATTTTTCTGTCATTTACTCATTTCTGTAAACCTTAGGTTACTAGTTTACTATTAATAGAATCTTTTGACATGGTATCGGTACCTCATGACACTTTACACGTTTTCATTGTATACTTTCCACGGCATGAGTCTCTAAACCCCATGGTTGGGGGTGAGGAGCTCTGCTGTGTCTTGATGGATTAATGCAATTCTACTGTTTCTTATTCAATCATGCTTGCTTCCATTCTAAGATATCACTTGTTCTTAACCCGGATGAATGTGATGATCCGTGACACTCATCATATTCTCAACTATGAACGTGTGCCTGACAACCACCTCCGTTCTACCCTAGATTAAGTAGATATCTCTTGGATTCTTTAATCGGAATCTTCGTGGTATAAGCTAGAACTGATGGCGGCATTCAAGAGAATCCGGAAGGTCTAAACCTTGTCTGTGGTATTCTGAGTAGGATTCGATGATTGGATGACTGTGACGTGCTTCAAACTCCTACAGGCGGGGCGTTAGTGACAGACGCAAAAGAATCACTGGATTCTATTCCGGCCTGACCGAGAACCGACAGCTGATAGCCATATGCTGTGACAGAGCATAGGAACATTTTCACTGAGAGGATGGGAGTAGCCACTGACAACGGTGAAACCCTACATACAGCTTGCCATGGAAGGAGCCTTGCGTGTTTGATGAAGAAGACAGTAGGAAAGCAGAGATTCAGAAGATGGAGCATCTCCAAAGCCTCAACCTATTCTCCATTACTGAAAAACAAGTAACCAATTCATGTTCTTTGCTTTTTACAATCAATCCTGATAATTTCTGATATCCTGACTAAGATTTATAAGATAACCATAGCTTGCTTCAAGCCGACAATCTCCGTGGGATCGCCCTTGCTCACGCAAGGTATTACTTGGACGACCCAGTGCACTTGCTGGTTAGTGTGCGGGATTGCAAAAGTGCTATTGCATTTCGTGCACCAAGTTTTTGGTGCCGTTGCCGGGATTGTTCGAGTTTGGACAACTGACGGCTTATCTTGTTGCTTAGATTAGGACCGTTTTGTGTTTTTTTTATTGGTTTGAGTCTTTTAGTGAGTAGTTTCATATTTTAAGTTTGGTGTCAATTGCATGCCTTTGTTTTCTTTTAATTTTCGATTTTGCATGTTCTTAGTCCCTTTTTGATTCATAAAAATTCTAAGTTTGGTGTCCTCTTTGTGTTTTCCTTTAAAATTTTGAAAATTAGTGTTGATTTTCTAAAATTTTAAGTTTGGTGTCTTTTTGTGTTTTTCTCTTTCCTCTCTTCAAAAATCAAATCTTTTTCATAAAATTTTTTTTTCAATCACATCTTTCTCATTGCTATTTTCAAAATCTTTTTAATTAACTATTTGATTCAGTTCTCAATTTGCTTTGATCTTATTTTCTTTTTGATTTTCGAATTTTTATTTTAATTTTCTTTTGTTTTATTTTATTATTTTCGTTTAACTCAAAAAAAAAATAAAATTTATCTATTTGCAATCCATATCAATTCCCTTTATCCATTATGGACATAAGTGGGATTGAGCAGTCCAGAAGGACTCTGGGGTCATATGCTAACCCCATTACAGCTGCATATGGGAGTAGCATCTGTACACCTCCCATCAAAGCAAGCAGCTTTGAGCTAAATCCTCAACTCATTATCATAGTGCAGCAAAATTGCCAGTATTCCGGCCTTCCACAGGAAGAGCCTACTGAGTTTCTGGCACAATTCTTACAAATTGCTGACACAGTACATGATAAAGAGGTAGATCAGGATGTCTACAGACTATTACTGTTTCCATTTGCTGTAAAAGATCAAGCTAAAAGGTGGTTGAATAACCAACCTACAGCAAGCATAAAGACATGGAAACAGTTATCAGATAAATTTCTGAATCATTTTTACCCTCCAAAGAGGATGACACAGCTAAGGCTGGACATCCAAGGCTTTAAACAAGAGGATAATGAATCCCTTTATAATGCCTGGGAGAGGTATAGAGGTATGCTAAGAAAATGCCCCTCTGAAATGTTTTCAGAGTGAGTACAGTTAGACATCTTCTACTATGGACTTACAAAAAAGGCTCAGATGTCTTTAGACCACTCAGCTGGTGGATCTATACACATGAGGAAGACAATTGAAGAAGCTCAAGAGCTTATAGACACTGTTGCTAGAAACCAATATTTGTATTCTAGCAATGAGTTCTCTCCAGATGAGGAATTCATGACAATAGTCACTGACCCTAATCCTCAAGAACAGATGATTGAGCTTAATCAACAATTGCTCCTGATGACAGAACAGTTAGCAGAATTTAAAGAGATGCTCTATGAAACTAAAGTTGCTAACAAGAACATAGAACTGCAATTGAACCAAGCAAAACAGCAAATATCTAAACAGATAACAGAGGAGTGTCAAGCAGTTCAACTGAGGAGTGGGAAGACACTGAATACCACTGCTCAAAAGAGCAAAAAGCCAAACAGGGAACAATTGACAGAGGATAATCAAACCACTGTTCAAAATCCCTCTGAGGACAGTAAGAGCCCAGAGAGGAATGTTATTGGCGTTCAAACGCCAGAAAGGGAAGGAAAGTTGGCGTTAAACGCCCATTCCTTACCCAGTTCTGGCGTTCAAACGCCAGAAAAGGGAGAGAAGTTGGCGTTTAACGCCCAATCTTCACCCATTCCTGGCGATCAAACGCCAAGGGAAGATCAGACACCTGAGAGTGCTGACAGTAATCCCTCTAAAAAGGCTTCTTCAACCACTTCTGTAAGGAATAAACTGCAGCATCTAAGGTTGAAGAATATCAAGCCAAGATGCCTTATCCTCAGAACTCCGCAAAGCGGAACAGGATAAGCAATTTGCCCGCTTTACAGACTATCTAAGGACTCTTGAATAAAGATTCCGTTTGCAGAGGCACTTGAGCAATACCTTCTTATGCTAAGTTCATGAAGGAAATCTTAAGTCATAAGAAGGATTGGAGAGAAACTGAAAAAGTGTTTCTCACTGAAGAATGCAGTGCAGTCATTCTGAAAAGCTTACCAGAAAAGCTTCAAGATCCTGGAAGCTTTCTGATACCATGCACATTAGAAGGCGCTTGCACCAAGACAGCCCTATGTGATCTTGGAGCAAGCATCAATCTATACCTGCATCCACTATCAGAAAGCTTGGGTTGACTGGAGAAGTTAACCAACCAGGATATGCCTCCAACTTGCTGATGGCTCCATTAAACATCCATCAGGCATAATAGAGGATATGATTGTCAAGGTTGGGCCATTCGCCTTTCCAACTGACTTTGTGGTGCTGGAAATGGAGGAGCACAAGAGTGCAACTCTCATTCTAGGAAGACCTTTCCTAGCAACTGGACGAACTCTCATTGACGTACAAAAAGGGGAAGTAACCTTGAGAATCAATGAGGATGAGTTCAAGTTAAATGCTGTAAAAGCTATGCAACACCCAGACACACCAAATGACTGCATGGGCGCTGACATTATTGATTCTCTGGTAGAAGAGATCAATATGGCTTAAAGCTTAGAATCAGAGCTTGAGGACATCTTCAAAGATGCTCAACCTGATCAAGAAGAACTAGAGGAAGCAAAGGAATTTTCGAAAATTCCTCAGGAGGAGGATAAACCTCCCAAACCTGAACTCAAACCACTACCACCATCCCTGAAATATGCATTTCTGGGAGAGGGTGACACTTTTCCAGTGATTATAAGCTCTGCTTTGAATCCACAGGAAGAGGAAGCACTGATTCAAGTGCTAAGGACACACAAGACAGCTCTTGGGTGGTCCATAAGTGATCTTAAGGGCATTAGCCCAGCTAGATGCATGCACAAGATTCTGTTGGAGGATAATGCCAAACCAGTGGTCCAACCACAAAGGAGGCTAAATCCAGCCATGAAGGAAGTGGTGCAGAAAGAGGTCACTAAATTACTAGAGGCTGGAATTATTTATCCTATTTCTGATAGCCCCTGGGTGAGCCCTGTCCAAGTTGTCCCCAAAAGGGAGGCATGACAGTGGTTCATAATGAAAAAAATGAACTGGTTCCTACAAGAACAGTCACAGGGTGGCGTATGTGTATTGACTACAGAAGGCTCAATACAGCCACCAGAAAGGATCATTTTCCTTTACCATTCATAGACCAAATGCTAGAAAGACTAGCTGGGCATGACTATTACTGCTTTTTGGATGGCTATTCAGGCTACAACCAAATTGCAGTAGATCCTCAGGACCAAGAGAAAACAGCATTCACTTGCCCTTCTGGCGTGTTTGCCTATAGAAGGATGCCTTTTGGTCTGTGCAATGCACCTGCAACCTTTCAGAGGTGCATGCTCTCTATCTTCTCAGATATGGTAGAGAAATTCCTGGAAGTCTTCATGGACGACTTTTCAGTTTATGGAGACTCATTCAGCTCCTGTCTTAATCACCTAGCACTTGTCCTGAAAAGGTGCCAAGAGACTAACCTGGTTTTGAACTGGGAGAAATGTCACTTTATGGTGACTGAAGGAATTGTCCTTGGGCATAAAATTTCAAGCAGGGGAATAGAGGTGGATAAGGCAAAGGTAGAGGTAATTGAAAAATTACCACCACCTGCCAATGTTAAGGCAATCAGAAGCTTTCTGGGGCATGCAGGATTCTACAGAAGGTTTATAAAGGATTTTTCAAAAATTGCAAAACCTTTAAGTAACCTGCTAGCTGCTGACATACCATTTGTGTTTGACACACAGTGTCTGCAGGCATTTGAGACCCTGAAGGCTAAGCTGGTCACAGCACCAGTCATCTCTGCACCAGATTGGACATTGCCATTTGAATTAATGTGTGATGCCAGTGATCATGCCATTGGTGCAGTGTTGGGACAGAGGCATAACAAACTTCTGCATGTCATTTATTATGCTAGCCGTGTTCTAAATGATGCACAGAAGAATTACACAACCACAGAAAAAGAGCTACTTGCAGTGGTCTATGCCATTGACAAATTTAGATCGTATCTAGTAGGATCCAAAGTGATTGTGTACACTGACCATGCTGCTCTTAAATACTTACTCACAAAGCAGGATTCAAAACCCAGGCTAATAAGATGGGTGTTGCTTCTGCAAGAGTTTGATATAGAAATAAGAGACAGAAAAGGGACAGAGAACCAAGTAGCTGATCATCTGTCCCGGATAGAACCAGTAGCTGGGGCGTCCCTCCCTTCTACTGAGATCTCTGAGACTTTCCCAGATGAGCAACTCTTTGCCATTCAGGAAGCTCCTTGGTTTGCAGATATTACAAATTATAAAGCTGTGAGGTTCATACCCCAGGAGTACAGCAAAGTGCAAAGAAAGAAATTAATTTCAGATGCCAAGTACTACCTCTGGGATGAACCATATCTCTTTAAGAGATGTGCAGACGGAGTAATCCGCAGATGTGTACCCAGAGAAGAAGCACAAAGGATCCTATGGCATTGCCATGGATCACAGTATGGAGGACATTTTGGAAGTGAGCGAACAGCCAATAAAGTCCTCCAATGTGGCTTCTACTGGCCTACTCTCTATAAAGATTCCCGAGAGTTTGTGCGAAACTGTGACAATTGCCAAAGAGCTGGTAACTTGCCTCACGGATATGCCATGCCTCAACAAGGGATATTAGAGATAGAATTGTTTGATGTATGGGGAATTGACTTCATGGGTCCATTCCCACCATCATACTCAAACACTTACATTCTGGTGGCAGTGGACTACGTATCTAAGTGGGTAGAAGCAATTGCTACACCCACTAATGATACCAAAACTGTGCTGAAATTCTTCCAGAAACACATCTTCAGCAGGTTTGGTGTTCCCAGAGTACTAATTAGTGATGGGGGCACTCATTTCTGCAATAAACAGCTATACTCTGCTATGGTTAGATATGGAATCAGCCATAAAGTGGCAACTCCGTATCATCCACAGACAAATGGGCAAGCTGAAGTCTCTAACAGAGAGCTAAAAAGAATCCTAGAACGGACTGTGATAGCCCGGAGAAAGGACTGGGCAAAGAGCTTGGATGATGCTCTGTGGGCATACAGAACAGCATTCAAGACTCCTATAGGAACCTCTCCATACCAATTGGTGTATGGGAAGGCCTGTCATCTACCCGTGGAACTGGAACATAAAGCCTATTGGGCAACCAGGTTCCTAAACATGGATGCACAGTTAGCTGGTGAAAAGAGATTGCTCCAGCTAAATGAGCTAGAGGAGTTCAGACTCAATGCCTTTGAAAATGCAAAAATTTATAAGGAAAAGGCAAAGAAATGGCATGACAAGAAGTTGTCAACCAGAGTCTTTGAGCCAGGACAAAAAGTTCTGCTCTTCAACTCTAGGCTCAAATTGTTTCCAGGAAAACTCAAATCCCAGTGGAAGGGTCTGTATGTGATTACAGGAGTTTCACCATATGGATATGTTGAGCTTCAGGATATTGATTCTGACAAAAAGTTCATTGTTAATGGACAGAGAATCAAGCATTATCTTGAAGGCAATTTTGAGCAGGAATGCTCAAAACTGAGACTTGAGTGATTCTCAGTGAAGGTCCAGCTAAAGACAGTAAAGAAGCGCTTGCTGGGAGGCAACCCAGTCATTAGGAGGTTATATGAATTGTTCTTACAGAGGCAAATATCAAAAATCAAGGAATTCACAGAGTTACAGAAGGATTCAGCTCAAAAAGCAGAGAAAATGAGCTTACTGGCGAAAAAACGCCAGTAAGGGGCATTTTGGGCGTTAAACGCCAGAATGGGTACCATTCTGGGCGTTTAACGCCAGGAATGGTGCCATTTTGGGCGTTAAACGCCAGAATGGGCACCATTCTGGGCGTTTAACGCCAGGTGTGCAGCATCCTGGGCGTTTTGGAAAAACGCCCAGTGACAAAGGAATTTTGGCGTTTAACGCCGGCCAGGGCACCTGGCTGGGCGTTAAACGCCCAAAAGGGGCATCAAATGGGCGTTAAACGCCAGAATGGGTGCCATTCTGGGCGTTTAACGCCAGAAAGGTGGGGGACCACAATTTCGTTTTCAACTCAAATCTTTTCAAACTTTCCTTTTCTTACCTATACTTTTCTACAAAATCACACTTCAACCATTCATCATTCACCTTCAAATCTTCAAAAATCAAAACCATTTTTCAAATCTATTTCAAATCAATTCCAAATATTGTTCAAAAACTCACCTTTCTCTCAAATTCTTTCCATATCTTTTCAAATCTCCTTTCAAATTTTTCTTTTCTTTTCGAAATCTCCCCTCCCCACCTTATAAATACACGTTTGTTCCCCCTCATTCCACCACACCATTCGAATTTCCTCTTCCTCTCTCTCTCTTCTCTTCTTTCTTTTGCTTGAGGACAAGCAAACCTCTAAGTTTGGTGTGCTTTTCCGTGATCACTAAGCCAAGATTCATCAAGATCATGGCTCCTAAAGAAAAACAAACCAATTTAAGAGGAAAGAAGGAGAATAATCCAAAGAATCTTTGGAACCAAGAGAAGTTCTTAACCAAAGAAC
This sequence comes from Arachis stenosperma, assembly GCF_014773155.1. NCBI lineage: Eukaryota > Viridiplantae > Streptophyta > Magnoliopsida > Fabales > Fabaceae > Arachis > Arachis stenosperma. Next base: position 22,816,225 of record NC_080381.1, read on the forward strand.
ATGAAGACCATTATCACAAGATAATGGGTCTGAGGTCAGTGATCCCGGAAGTTAAATTTGATCTGAAAGAAGATGAATACCCGGGGATCCAAGAGCAAATTCGAAACAGAGGGTGGGAAATTCTAACCAATCCTGAGATAAAGGTTGGAAGGAACATGGTTCAGGAATTCTACTCAAATCTGTGGCTAACAGATAAGCAGAAAATGACTGGAACTGCTTACCATACCTACAGAACCATGGTCAGAGGGAAAGTTATGTACTTTCATCTGGACAAAATAAGAGAAATCTTTAAATTACCTCAACTGCAAGATGATCCTGAATCCTTTAATAGGAGGATGGTGAGAGCAGATAAAGGGTTGGATCAAGTTCTAGAGGACATATGCCTCCCTGGAACTAAATGGATAACCAATTCTAAGGGTGTCCCAAACCAACTCAAGAGGGGAGACCTCAAACCAATTGCGAGAGGTTGGCTAGACTTTATTGGGCGCTCCATACTACCCACTAGCAACCGTTCTGAGGTCACCATCAAGAGAGCAGTGATGATTCATTGCATTATGCTTGGAAGAGAAGTGGAGGTTCATCATGTGATTGCTTGTGAGATCTACACAATTGCAAATAAGAATTCCACTGAAGCCAAATTGGCTTACCCAAGCTTGATCTCCTTGCTCTGTAAAGAGGCTGGGGTGAAGATAGGAGTAGATGAATTCATACCCATTGAACATCCAATCACCAAGAAGTCAATGGAAGGACAAGTGCAAGACAACTCTATCAAAAGGAGGGCGCAGGAGTTCCTCCCTGAATTTCCTGAAATTGGCTACTGGGCCAGCCTAGAAGCATCTATCACCAAGTTGCAAGAGACTATGGAGCAACTTAAGGAAGAACAGCAGAATCAGAACTGCATGCTCTGCAAATTGCTGAAGGAACAAGAGAAGCAGGGGCGTGAACTCCAAGAGATGAAACGCCAAAAGCTCTCCTCTCAAGCTGAGGGAGCATCCATTTCTCAAATCAAGGTTGTTGAGTCCTAACTCTGTGAAAACCTCTATCATTAGGAGCCTATTTTTGCGTTTTTCTTTTGTTTTCTATTCTTATTTTTATTTTTTAGTCTCATCTTATATCTATATTTGAGTCTTGTTCTTAATTCATAATTAATAAAATTCATGCCTTAAAGTTATGAATGTCCTATGAATCCATCACCTCTCTTAAATGGAAAATGCTTTAATCACAAAAGAACAAGAAGTACAGGATTTCGAAATTTATCCTTGAAACTAGTTGAATTAGTTTGATGTGGTGACAATAATTTTTGTTTTCCGAATGAATGCTTGAACAGTGCATATGTCTTTTGAATTTGTTGTTTTAAGAATGTTAAAATTGTTGGCTCTTGAAAGAATGATGGAAAAGGAGAACTGTTATTGAGGATCTGAAAAATCATCAAAGTGATTCTTGAAGCAAGAAAAAGCAGTGAATACAAAAAAAAAATAAAATAAAATAAAATTCGAAAAAAAAAGAGAAAAAGAAAAAAATAAAGTTGTGAACCAAGGCAAAAATAGTGTGCTTAAGAACCCTGGACATCTCTAATTGGGGACTCTAGCAAAGCTGAGTCACAATCTAAAAAGGTTCACCCAATTATGTGTCTGTGGCATGTATGTATCCGGTGGTAATACTGGAAGACAGAGTGCTTTGGGCCACAGCCAAGACTCATACACTAGCTATGTTCAAGAATCATTATACTTAACTAGGAGAATCAGTAACACTATCTGAGTTATGAGTTCTTATAGATGCCAATCATTCTGAACTTCAAAGGATAGAGTGAGATGCCAAAACTGTTCGGAGGCAAAAAGCTACTAGTCCCGCTCATCTAATTGGAACTATGTTTCTTTGATATTTTGGAGTCTATAGTATATTCTCTTCTTTTTATCCTATTTTGATTTTCAGTTGCTTGGGGACAAGCAACAATTTAAGTTTGGTGTTGTGATGAGCGGATAATTTGTACCCTTTTTGGCATTATTTTTAGTACGTTTTTAGTAGTTTTAGTTGAGTTTTTAGTATATTTTTATTAGTTTTTAGTTAAAATTCACTTTTCTGGACTTTACTATGAGTTTGTGTATTTTTCTGTGATTTCAGGTATTTTCTGGCTGAAATTGAGGGTCCTGAGCAAAAATCTGATTCAGAGACTGAAAAGGACTGCAGATGTTGTTGGATTCTGACCTCCCTGCACTCGAAGTGGATTTTCTGGAGCTACAGAAGCCCAATTGGCGCGCTCTCAATGGCATTGGAAAGTAGACATCCTGGGCTTTCCAGCAATATATAATAGTCCATACTTTGCCTAAGATTTGATGGCCCAAACCGGCGTAGCAATTCAGCCTCAGAAATTCCAGCGTTTAACGCTGGAACTGGCATAAAACTTGGAGTTAAACGCCCAAACTGGCATGAAAGCTGGCGTTTAACTCCAGAAAAGGTCTCTACACGAAAATGCTTCATTGCTCAGCCCAAGCACACACCAAGTGGGCCCGGAAGTGGATTTTTCTGTCATTTACTCATTTCTGTAAACCTTAGGTTACTAGTTTACTATTAATAGAATCTTTTGACATGGTATCGGTACCTCATGACACTTTACACGTTTTCATTGTATACTTTCCACGGCATGAGTCTCTAAACCCCATGGTTGGGGGTGAGGAGCTCTGCTGTGTCTTGATGGATTAATGCAATTACTACTGTTTCTTATTCAATCATGCTTGCTTCCATTCTAAGATATCACTTGTTCTTAACCCGGATGAATGTGATGATCCGTGACACTCATCATATTCTCAACTATGAACGTGTGCCTGACAACCACCTCCGTTCTACCCTAGATTAAGTAGATATCTCTTGGATTCTTTAATCGGAATCTTCGTGGTATAAGCTAGAACTGATGGCGGCATTCAAGAGAATCCGGAAGGTCTAAACCTTGTCTGTGGTATTCTGAGTAGGATTCGATGATTGGATGACTGTGACGTGCTTCAAACTCCTAGCAGGCGGGGCGTTAGTGACAGACGCAAAAGAATCACTGGATTCTATTCCGGCCTGACCGAGAACCGACAGCTGATTAGCCATATGCTGTGACAGAGCATAGGAACATTTTCACTGAGAGGATGGGAGGTAGCCACTGACAACGGTGAAACCCTACATACAGCTTGCCATGGAAGGAGCCTTGCGTGTTTGATGAAGAAGACAGTAGGAAAGTAGAGATTCAGAAGATGGAGCATCTCCAAAGCCTCAACCTATTCTCCATTACTGAAAAACAAGTAACCAATTCATGTTCTTTTGCTTTTTACAATCAATCCTGATAATTTCTGATATCCTGACTAAGATTTACAAGATAACCATAGCTTGCTTCAAGCCGACAATCTCCGTGGGATCGACCCTTGCTCACGCAAGGTATTACTTGGACGACCCAGTGCACTTGCTGGTTAGTTGTGCGGGATTGCAAAAGTGCTATTGCAATTTCGTGCACCAGCGGCATTCAAGAGAATCCGGAAGGTCTAAACCTTGTCTGTGGTATTCTGAGTAGGATTCAATGATTGAATGACTGTGACGAGCTTCAAACTCCTGAAGGCTGGGTGTTAGTGACAGACGCAAAAGAATCAATGGATTCTATTCCAACCTGATTGAGAACCGACAGATGATTAGCCGTGCCGTGACAGGGTGTGTTGAACATTTTCACTGAGAGGACGGGACTGTAGCCACTGACAACGATGATGCCCAACATACAGCTTGCCATGGAAAGGAGTAAGAAGGACTGGACGAAGACAGTAGGAAAGCAGAGAGACGGAAAGGACAAAGCATCTCCATACACTTATCTGAAATTCTCACCAATGAATTACATATGTATCTCTATCTTTATCTTTATGTTTTATTCATATATCATCCATAACCATTTGAATCTGCCTGACTGAGATTTACAAGGTGACCATAGCTTGCTTCATACCAACAATCTCCGTGGGATCGACCCTTACTCGCGTAAGGTTTATTACTTGGACGACCCAGTGCACTTGCTGGTTAGTTGTGCGAAGTTGTGTTAAGACCATGGTATTGAGCACCAAGTTCTTGGAGCCATTACTAGGGATTAATTGAGTTATGAAAAGAAGATATCACAATTTCGTGCACCACTGCTTTCTGTGGAAGAGGGGTGATTTCCAGGTTTTTTCCTCCGCAGTTTTCCGCTTTCGAGGGGTGGCTTTGTGGCTTCTGTTCTTTCGGCTTTCGAGGTTTTCTTCTACTTTTTTCCAAGTTCGTTTTTTCTTTCTTCTGTTTCCTCATATGTGGAAAGTTTGCATTCTGCTTAGAGGACGTTTGGGTCTTTCTGCTTTTATCATGCCTGATTGTTGCATGCTCTGGAATTTCTTCATTTTTGGTGCGAATCTTTTTCTTGTTGCTTGAATCTTTTTTATGAGTGTCAGGACGTGAGTTGTAGAAATTTCTTAAAAACCTTGCTTTGTTACTGCCTCCAAGGGATGCCCCGGGACTTTTGGCTTGAGTCTTGGGGTTTTCCTTTTCTGTTTGTCCGTCCGTCGAGTTATTTTGTCCCTCATCTGAGATGTTTTTTAAGTAATCCGCTCTTCTTTTCTTTTTGTAGGATTTAGTTGGCCTCATGTCTTCCCGAAATAACGTTGTAGAGATGCCTTCCCAGGTCCTTGAGGGCATGGCCGATTGGGTGGATTCGATGGTTCTTATGCGTGTCTCTCTGGTTGATTCTGAGTTTTGCGCGCAGCTTAGGCAGTTTCATAGTGTCTGTAGTAATCCTAGTGATGAGAAGAACTATGAACTTGTCCTTCCCTCTTCTGACGAGAGAGTCTGTTTCTCTACTCTGGTTGTTGACGATCGCCCTTTCTTCTATGTTTATGACTTTTTCTTTGGTCAGCTGGGTATCACCCTTCCTTTTACTAAATTTGAGGTCGACCTGTTATGGTTCTGCAATGTCGCCCCTTCTCAACTTCACCCTAATTCCTGGGGTTTCATAAAGATTTTTCAATTGTTGTGCAATGGTTTTGGTATCCCTGCTTCCCAATCTCTCTTTTTCTATTTGTTTGTCTTGAATAAGCCCAAAATGGTAAAAAAGAAGGCAGCTTGGGTCTCCTTTCGCTCTACCCAGGGAAAGAAGGTCTTTTCCATGTTTGACGAGTCATTTCGCAATTTTAAAAACTACTTTTTCAAGGTCCGAGCTGTTGAAGGAGCTCGGCCCTTCTTTCTGGATGAAAATGACGAGCCTGCTTTTCCCTTGGAATGGCAAAAAGATGTGAGGGTGTCCCGATATACGTGGAAAATGTTGGATGAGGCTGAGCGGGCCTTTGTGACTGTCTTGGAAGAACACTGGGGTCAACCTCCCCATCTCGACACAAAGAAATTTCTAACCAATCCCTCTCTTCTTCAAACTGAGCTGGGTATTTTGTGTTTCCTTTTTTATCTATTTATATTGCTTGTGACTGTCTTTTCTGACTTGTAGCTTAATTTCTGTTTTATTTGCAGAGGCAATGAAGAATAATGAATCCATGAAATCTTTTAAAAGAGCGCAGAGGGCGACTGCTGCTAGAAACATCTTGGCCAAGGCGGCTGGGGAAGGATCCTCCCAAGTGCGCGTGAAGCTGTCTGTACCGAGTTCCCCTGGGGTGAAGAAGGTGATCCCTACTCCCCGAGTTCGTCTTGGTGGATCCTCACCCTACTTCTGCTGCTCCTTCTGTTGCTCCTCCCAATAAAAAACAAAAAACAGCTGAGCCTTTCGACCTCAATGCTCCCGATTTTAATGCCATTGAATTTGTGGAACAGCAAATCGGTCTCTATGGTACCCTCTCCATGGACGATGTGTCCATCCTCTATCATTTGGATTTTATGGACCGAAATAAAGTAAAGATGGCGTATATGGCGGCTGCTATATACCAGACTGCTCAGAATCTTCCTCTTCACGCCACCAAAGCATTTATGGAGGAGGCAAAGCAGGAGTTCGACCGGATGAGGGAGCTGAAGGAGGAACTTGAAGTAAAGGTGACCAAGTTGGAGAAAGATCTAGAGAACGAGAAGGCGAGTTCTCTTTCACTGGCAGATTCTTTGAGGTTGGCCGAGGACACAGCCATGATACATAAGGAGAGTTACGTTACGTCTTATCGAGAGGTGATGCACCTGAGGGGGGAGCTGGACAATGCCCGGGAAGATTATTTTGACCTCCAAGGTCATCTCGTTGACAGCATGACTGCTGCTTACGAGAACTTAAAGGAGCAAGTTCGGGTCATTGCTCCCGAGGCCGATCTCACCCCTTTCAGCCTGGACAACGTTGTCAGAGATGGCAAGATTGTTCCTGATGACGAGGGTGATGATGATGCTGATCCTCCCCCTGTGTCTTCTGCCAAAGTGTCGACCTCTTCTGCTCCTCCGATTGTACCTGATTCGGATTGCCAGGTTCTGAACCGGGAGGATAGAACTATAGACGCTGTGCCTATTCAGACTCGCCCTCCTTCTCCTTGTCCTGATGCTGCCAAGAAGGCTCTTGATGCTGCCAAGAAGGCTCCTGATGCTTGCTGATCTCTTTCTGGATATTTATGTAGTTGGCCCGGCTTGTGGGCTCTTAAAACTTTTTATTTATTTGCTGATGTTTTCTAGTTGCTTGTTTTAGCAACTTTTATTTTGAAAAACAAAGAGTAGCTCGCTATCCTTTTAAGGTAGGTTTTGATGGCCTCCGAGGCTTTATAACTTTGTAGATTATATCAAGGTTTTTGACTTGTTATCTCTTCTATTTTCTGAGAATGTTGGAACCTTGCAGCTCGACCTCTTTGGATTGCTTTGTACTTATTTTATAGCTTGGATCCTTTGAGGTTGTGTTTGTGTGGGTCTGACTTGTTTCTCGGTTTTCTCGCTTTTGTACGTATTTTTAGCGCTCCGTAACCGATTCCTTTGCGTTGGTCCCCTTCTAAGTTATTTCTGTAATCCCTTTTCTTGGACCTTTATCAGGTTTCTTTCGGGGATTACTTTTATAACTTGTTTTGTAGGAGATCGACTTTGTTAGGTCGATCTCTTTCTAAGTTATTTTTGTAATCCTATTTCTTGGACCTTTGTCAGGTCTCTTTCAGGGATTACTTTTATAACTTTGTTTTGTAGGAAACCGACTTCGTTAGGTCGATCTCTTTCTAAGTTATTTTAGTAATCCTCTTTCTTGGACCTTTGTCAGGTCTCTTTCAGGGATTACTTTTATTACTTTATTTTGTAGGAAACCGACTTCGTTAGGTCGATCTCTTTCTAAGTTATTTTTGTAATCCTCTTTCTTGGACCTTTGTCAGGTCTCTTTCAGGGATTACTTTTATAACTTTGTTTTATAGAAAATCGACTTCATTAGGTCGATCTCTTTCTAAGTTAAAGTAATCCTCTTTAATAGGGTTGGCCAGACCTCTTTCCAGGGTTTACTTATAACTTGGGTTGACTTGGTCCGACTTCTGAACGTCGGCCAGTCTTTAAGTTATTATTTTAGCTATCCGTAAGACCTCGTCAGGTTCTTTTTTGGATTGCTTTCAATAACTTCTTACATTATTCTATGTTCATCTTTGCCAATTTGTAGAAAGTGGTTGGCATCTTTAGATCGTCTTTTGGGTGAATCGCGTTTTCACCTTTATTGGACGGTTATCTTTTATCGTGATCGTGCAGTGAAATTGTTTTTCACTTTCTGCCGATCTGTTGCTTTATAATCGGATGATGAATACTTGAAATTAATGCGTCTTGAAATCTTGTAGAATATCTAAATAAATTTTATTCAAAGAAAAGTGCGAGTATACACATGTGGGAATTTTTTCATCCTTTTAAGTCAGATAGTGTCTAGGTCTTATCCTGGTGCCTCATTAAAAAACCTTTTCAGGAAAAAGAGTGCGTCCAATAATGAGATCATTTACCTTTTCTAACTGTAGTATCTTCTTAGGTTGCAGGCGTGCCATGATCTGGGAAGCCCTCGTCCATCGAGTTCGGACAGTCTGTAGTAGCCCTTCCCAAGTACTTCTATAACTCGGTAGGGTTCTTTCTAGTTTGCTGCCAGCTTTCCTTCTCCTGGTCGAGTCGTTCCAATATCATTTCGGATTAGGATAAGATCATTCTCTGCAAAACTTCTCGGTACTACCCTTTGATTATATCTGGAAGCCATTCGGCGCTTTGGAGGTTCCTCCCTGATCCGAGCTCTTTCTTGGATTTCAGGTAGTAGGTCGAGCTCTTCCCTCTGAAGTTGGGAGTTTGCTCCCTCATTGTAATGAACTACTCTAGACAATTTTTTCTCAATCTCTACTAGAATCATTGCCTCTATTCCGTATGCTAACCGGAAGGGGGATTCCTTTGTGGTGGAATGTGACGTTGTTCGATATGCCCATAGGACCTGTGGAAGCTCTTCTGTCCAGGCTCCCTTTGCATCTTGTAATCTCCGTTTTAACCCGGCCAATATGACTTTGTTGGCGGCTTCAGCCTGTCCATTGGCCTGTGGATGTTTGACAGAGGTGTACTGGTGCTTTATATTCAAGTCGGCTACTAATTTTCTGAAGCCTGCATCTGTGAATTGAGTGCCATTGTCTGTGGTTATTGAATATGGAACTCCGAACCTTGTGACAATGTTTCTATATAGGAATTTTCGGCTTCTTTGGGCGGTGGCGTTGGATAGGGGTTCTGCCTCGATCCACTTTGTAAAGTAATCTACCCCTACTATAAGAAATTTAACTTGTCCTGATCCCTGGGGAAAGGGGCCGAGAAGATCGAGTCCCTATTTTGCAAACGGCCAAGGCAAAGTCACGCTGATGAGCTCTTCTGGCGGGGCTATGTGAAAGTTGGCATGTTTCTGACATGGTGGACATGTCTTTACAAATTCTGTGGCTTCTTTCTGTAATGTCGACCAATAGAACCCTGCCTGGAGTACTTTTTTGGCGAGGGCCCGTGCTCCGAGATGATTGCCACAAATGCCGCCGTGTACTTCTTCTAACACTTCCTTTGTGTGGGAGGTCGGCACGCATTTTAGTAATGGTACTGAGATCCCTCTTTTGTACAGGATGTTGTTTATGATGGTGTAGTACTGTGCCTCCCTTTTTAGCCTCTTTGCCTCCTTTTCTTTTGTGGGGAGTGTTCCTGTTTTGAGGTAGTTGATTATGGAGGTCATCCATCCTTGGTCCTGGTTTACTATGGCTAGGACTTTTTCCTCTTCCGAGATTGACGGGTTCTGTAACATTTCCTGGATGAGGCTTCTATTGTTGCCCCCTGGTTTGGTGCTGGCTAGTTTCGAGAGTGCGTCAGCTCGGGCATTTTGTTCGCGGGGTATGTGGCAGATCTTATATTCCCCAATTTGTCCGAGCTGTTCCTTGGTCTTATCCAAATACTTTTTCATGGTGGGATCTTTGGCTTGGTAGCTCCCTGTTATTTGTGATGTGACCACTTATGAATCGCTGTAAATGTTGAGTTTTTGAGCTCCCACCTCTTCAGCCAGCTTCAAACCAGCTAACAATGCTTCATATTCTGCCTGGTTATTTGAGGCCGGGAACCCAAACTTGAGGGAGAGCTCAACTTGGGTTCCTTGGTTGCTTTCTATTATTACGCCTGCGCCGCTTCCAGTTTTATTTGAAGAATCGTCCACATAGAGATTCCATTCTGTGAGGGTTTCTAGGGCATCTGTGAATTCTGCGATAAAGTCGGCCAGATACTGTGATTTGATGGCCATCCGAGCTTCATATTGGAGGTCGAACTCTGACAGCTCGATTGCCCATTGTAGAATTTTGCCTGCTAAATCTGTTTTCTGCAATATTCCTTTTAAGGGCTGGTTAGTTCGAACCTTAATGGTGTGAGCCTGGAAGTAAGGGCGGAGTCGTCGGGATGTTAAAATGAGAGTATAGGCGAATTTTTCTATTTTCTGGTAGTTCAGCTCGGATCCCTGTAGTGCTTTGCAAATGAAGTAGACGGGTTGTTGTCCATTATCGTCTTCTCTGACTAGTGCTGAGGCTATTGCCCGGCTTCCTACTGCGAGATATAATATGAGTGGTTCTCCTTCTCGTGGTCGAGATAGGATAGGTGGCCGTCCTAAGAACTTCTTAAAGTCTTGGAAGGCTTGCTCACATTCTGTTGTCTATTCGAACTGCTTTCCCTTTCTTAAAGTAGCATAGAAGGGGAGAGATCTTATCGCAGCTCCCGATAAGAATCGGGATAGGGCGGCCAATCTCCCGTTGAGTTGCTGTACTTCTTTGACACAGGTTGGGCTCTTCATGTTGAGTATGGCCTGACATTTGTCTGGATTTGCTTCAATTCCTCTTTACGTGAGCATGAAACCTAAGAATTTACCCGCTTCTACTGCAAAGGTGCATTTCGCGGGATTGAGTCGCATGTCATGCTTTCTTATGGTGTCGAACACTTGGGCCAGGTCGGACAATAATGTCTCTTCGCTTTGTGTTTTTATTAGCATGTCGTCTACGTAGACTTCCATAATCTTTCCGATGTGATCCGAGAAGACTTTATTCATTAGCCTTTGATAAGTAGCTCCTGCTTTCTTGAGACCGAAAGACATCACAATGTAACAGTAGTTTTCTTTCGGTGTTAAGAACGAGGTCTTTTCTTGATCTGGTGGATACATGGGGATTTGGTTGTACCCCGAGTATGCGTCCATAAACGAGAGATATCTATATCCGGAGGAAGCATCTACCAGAGCGTCAATACTTGGGAGTGGGTATGGATCTTTTGGATAAGTTTTGTTGAGATCGGTGTAATCGGTGCACATTCGCCACTTCCCATTTGATTTTTTCACCAAGACGACGTTGGCTAGCCATAGTGGGTATTTGACTTCTCTTATGAATCCTGCTTCCAGTAGTGCTTGTACTTGTTCTTCCACAGCCTGGGATCGCTCTGGCCCAAGTTTTCTTCGTCTCTGCTGTACCGGCCGAGATCCTGGGTAGACCGCCAACTTATGACTCATTAGCTTAGGGTCTATGCCTGGCATGTCTGCGACTTTCCACGTGAAGAGATCAACATTATCTCGTAAGAATTGTATTAGTAATTCTTTTGAATCTTCTCTTAGGATTGTGCCGATATTAGTTGTTTTTTCCGAGGTATCTCCGATCTGTATCTTCTCTATCTCACCTTCTGGCTGTGGACGAAGCTCTTCTCGTTGTTGGACTCCGCCCAGCTCGATTATGTGAAACTCTTCTCCTCCGTCTCTGGGGTTTAGGCTTTTGTTATAACAGCGACGTGCCATCTTTTGATCTGCTTTTATCGTGGCTATTCCTTTCGTGGTGGGGAATTTCATACATAAATGTGGGGTCGAGACTATTGCGCCAAGTTGGTTGAGTGTTGTCCGACCTATGAGAGCATTGTAAGCTGAACTTACATCGACCATGATGTAGTCTATTTTGAGGGTCCTGGATTGGTTCCCTTTTCCGAAGGTTGTATGTAGTGGTATGTATCCCAGTGGTTGAACCGGGGTATCTCCTAGTCCGAACAGACTGTTTGGATATGCTTTAAGTTCTTTTTCTTCTAAGCCAAGTTTATCGAAAGCTGTTTTGAATAAGATGTCGGCGGAACTCCCTTGGTCTATTAAGGTGCGGTGTAGATTGGCGTTTGCCAATATGATGGTGATGAACATGGGATCGTCGTGTCCTGAGATGATGCCGGAGGCGTCCTCTTTAGTGAATGTTATTGCCGGGATGTTGAGTGCTTCCTCCTTTCCCTCGACATGATATACTTCTTTGAGATATCTTTTGCGAGATGATTTGGAGATCCCACCTCCTGCGAATCCGCCATGTATCATGTGGACATGTCTTTCTGGTGTCCGAGATGATCGTTCGGTTCGTTCGGTATCTTCATCCCTTCGTCTCTTTCTTTGATCATCATCTCGGGTGGCCAGAAATCGATCTAATTTTCCTTCTCTCACCAATTTTTCTATGATATTTTTTAAGTCGAAACATTCATTTGTGGAGTGTCCTCGAACTCGATGGTATTCACAATATTCCTTCCGGTTTCCTCCTCCCCTTTTGCCTTTGAGTGGCCGTGCTGGGGGGATTTTTTCTGTATGGCAGACTTCTTTGTATATCTCGACCAGGGATGCCCTGAGAGGAGTGTAATTATGGTATTTTTTATTTTCTCCCCTTGTCGATCTTCTTTTTTCTTGGTTTTCTTGTCTTTGTCTCGGTAGGAGGCCCCCGATTTTGAGGTCTCTCCTAACCAAGCGTTTTCCTCCATGTTGATATATTTTTCTGCTCGTTCTTGTACTTCGTCTAAAGAGGTCGGGTACTTTTTTTATATAGACTGAGTAAAAGGTCCCTCTCGTAGGCCGTTGATGAGTCCCATGATGGCGGCCTCTGTTGGTAAACTTTGTATGTCCATGCACGTTTTGTTGAATCTCTCCATGTAGTTGCGGAGGCTCTCCCGATCTTCTTGTTTGATCCCTAGTAAGCTGGGGGCGTGTCTGGCCTTATCTTTCTGAATGGAGAATCTGGCTAGGAATTTTTTAGCTAGGTCATCAAAGCTTGAGATGGACTTTGGGGGTAGGTTGTCGAACCATCGGATTGCTGTCTTTGTGAGAGTTGTTGGAAAGGCTTTACAACGAACAGCATCTGGGGCGTCGATAAGGTACATTCTGCTTCTGAAGTTGCTGAGGTGGTGGTTGGGATCCGTGGTGCCATCATATAGGGTCATATCCGGGAGTTTGAAGTCTTTTGGAATTTTGGTTTTCATGATTTCCCTGGTGAACGGGTCTTGCTCTTTGCATGAATTTTCTTCGAGATTGGCCCGAGGGGCTTTTAATTTAAGATCGGCTTCCAATTGTTGTAGTTTTTCTTCCAACTCTCGACGTCGCGCACCTCTCTTTGTAGATCTTTTCCGATTTCTCGTTGTTGTTGGGTTTCTTTTTCAAGTTGTTTTAGGCGATCTAGGAGTGCTTCTATTGCCCCCGAATTTGGTGAGTCTTTGTCCTTGTTGGTTTCCGGGGTATCTTGCAGCGTGACATCCGCGTTTTTGTGTGGTGTTCTATCTTCCAGACCTGAATCGTGGTCGTTGACATGGTCGTCCGCCATGGTGGTGGGATGACTTCCAGATTCCCCGGCAACGGCGCCAATATTCCGAGGGTTACCTAAAACTGTAGGTCAATCTTGGACGAGATCTTCTGTACTGATCAGAGCTGTTGTGTCTGACTTGTTGATGGTGGCTGGAACCGCCGCGTCCGACTTGTTGGACTTGGTGGTGGTGCTGATCCTTCGTCCCCGGAGGGTGGGGGGTACCTGCAAGGGACTCCGATGCTTAAGTTAGCAAGGGTATTAAGCAGGTATTGAGTAGAATCAGAGTATATGTTATACCTGGGTGCTCCAGCGTATTTATAATGATGAGATGTGACCTTTTGGATAAGATAAGTTAGTTATCTTATCTTATCTTTTATCTTTGAGTTGAGGTCAGCGTATCTTCAATGGAACCGCCTTTATCTCTATAGGCTTGGGTTGCCCTGAGATTTGGGTCGTGTTCCTCTGTTTGGGCCCTTTACTGGGCTCTCCTGTCGATTTGGCCGAGCTCTTTGAGAAGAGGTCGACTGGTCGGACCTAAGGAGGTCGGTCGCTTTTATCGCCAATCATCCCGGGTCGGGTAGCTCGACCCAGGGTATGAACAGTAGGTATGTAACTCTTTATCAAGAGCTCCTTTTTTTTCTCATTGCTATTTGCTCGTGGCTACTAAGTGTGCAGATTTTGATTTGTTTCATTGTTGGAATTTCTGAACATTTTGTACTGTCTAGTGTCTACTGTGTTAATTTCGAATTGATGAAAGACTTAAAGAGTCTGGTGTCAATATGCATATCGCTTTCTCCTCATCTTATTTTAGAAAAGGGTAAAGTATATTTTTTATCCTTGAAGTTTAACAAAAATTTCAAAAATACCCCTAAGTTTTATTTTGTTTCAATTTTGTCCCAGAAGTTTTCGATTTGCATCAAATATACACCTATCGGCTAAATTTTCAAAAAAAATAAGACCAATCTAACAATAATGAATGAAAATTATGCTTGATTTGCTTGTGTTGATGGTTGTTCTTATGAAATTGTTGTTGAATTAGTCTTAAATTTTTTAAAAAATTAGCCATTAGGGGTATATTTGATGCAAATCGAAAACTTCTGGGACAAAATTGAAACAAAATAAAACTTAGGGATATTTTTGAAACTTTTGTCAAACTTCAGGGACAAAAAGTATACTTTACCCTTTAAAAAAATATCTTTTTTATAATTATATGAAAATTAATATTTAATAAATAATTATACTAATTGTCAATCATTTTTAATCTCAATCATACATAATTAGTATTTATATGATATTTATATTAATAGCATCTCTCTTCTTAACTTATTTTGAAAAAATATTTTTTTATAATTATATAAAAGTTAGCATTTAATAAATAATTATACTAAATGTCAATCATTTTTACTATCAATCATTCTAATTGTCAATAATTAATATAATTAGCATTTATATGATATATTTATGTTACTAGCACCTCTCTCTATTCTCAATTTATTTTAGGAATGTATGTAGGACCAAAACTTTTGAAAAGCCTTATTCTAAATTGATTTCAATTTATTTATTCATTAAAGACTTTAATTTTAGAAATTATTTAATTAAAGCTAATTAAATCAAGTTTTGATAATTAAATTAGAATTTTTCTATAATTTTATAATTGTTGGATAATTTTTTATATTTGAACTATAAAATTTAGTAATTGCAAAATAATAAGAATTTTGTATAAATTGATTTAAAGAATTGAGATTTTGAAATTTAATATTTTAATTTTTATGAATAAAGAAAATTAAATACATTATCTCTAATTATTGAATTAGAGTATTTATTTGAAAATAATTTATAAATTGATAATTAAATAGTATTTTCACAAATATTATTAGTGGATTAAAAATTGGTTTTTGGTTTTCAATTACTCCTAATTTTAGTGAAATGATTGAACTACCGCTAATCCTAATTCCCAAATTGGGAACCTAATTCCAAATCCCTAATTCTAAACCTAATTTCCCTTTCCCAGCTGCCATTACCCCCTTCTCCTTTCTGAAACACCAACACACACACATGCACAGAGATGGAGAAGAGAGAAAGAGAGGGCGCCAGCGGAGAAGAAGAGGGGAGGGAGCCGCGCCACCACCATCCAGCTCGTCGCGCCGCTGCCACGGTGCCGTCGTAGTCACCGAGAAGAGAAGAGAGGGAGAAGAGGAACGCAGCCAGTAGCCAGGGGTAGTCACCATCGCCACCTTGGAGCCATCACTGTCGCCGAGCCACACGTCATCACCGCTGCGAATCGCAAGCAGAGGAGAGGGATAGAGACGCATTCGCGAGGGAGCTACTGCCGTGGAGAAACTCATCGTCGCGACCGTCGCAGCACCGCGACCGTCGCAGCACCGCCATCCTCACGCCAGTCACCGCCGCTGTCAGTAATGAAACCCGTCGCCGCCATCCGCGCCTCTGTTGCCATCGTTGAAGCGAACGAGAGAGAATGAGACGTGGAAGGAGGAGCCGTTGAAGCGAGCTTGCTGCCGTCACGTCCTGCCTAGCCACCGTCATCGAAGCCTTATTGCCGCTGATTAAGGATGTTATCGTGAAGCTCAAGGATAACGCGCAGAAGTTGAGTGGAGTTGTCCTTCCATTGCTAAAATCATGCTTCGATTTCTACCCTGTACTTCGTGGATCCATTCACCATTTTGCCCGCCTCTGTTCCAGTGGGGTTTGCTATTCTTCATAGTGAGACTGAATTTGTTTTGCTTCTTTCACCATGATAATTTGTTTTAGTTTTACCTAAAAGCTATTTCATGTTACTTTTAATTTATGTCAGAATAAACTGTTGTTGTTCGGTGTTGATGTTGCTGCAGTTGCAGTTTCAAACCCCATTTGATTCTAGTTTTGGTTCTGTTTCGAGCTGCGTTGCCATCTGGATAGTCACCAACCACAGCAGTCGTTGCTGGAGCTCACCGGAGCTGCTGTTATGCCATTCCTTCTTTTATTCTTAACTTTAGTAAGTTGTTCTCGCCTCGAAATCCCTTTAGTTGCTATCCCGTTATCTTACACTGAGGTTTTGTCACGATAATTGCTATAAGTTTGAGTTTCGGTTATTATATGCTGTGATTAGAGTAGCTGGAGTTAAAGCAGCAGTTGATTTTGGGGCTAAGGGAAATGGTTTCTGGTGACAGATTAATTTATGGATTCGACTTTTTGAGGTAGGGGCATTTTCATTAAACTCATTTTTATTCTTAAGAGTTGTTATAAATTGATATTTAAGCAAATAAATATTTTTAGTGATTATGGAGTCTTACGAATTGAACTGAATTGCCTTGAATGAATGTAATTGCTTACTTGACTTTGGCTATTTCTGAATATTGAGTTGGTATTGAGATAGTGAGTGGAAGATTAATTTGAAAATCTGATTTGAATGTTTATCAAGTATAATTTGAGAATTGAAAAACGATTTGATGTTAGAGTTAACTTGGATTTGGAAAACGGCTTGAGATTTGTGAATGACTCGGATTTGAAACTGTTGAAAAGGGTTTGAGTAAATGTTGGTTGGCTTTGTTGGAAATGATTGAGATCTGGAAAGGATTATAATATTGGAAATAAGCTTGATTTGTTGAAAAATGAGTTTAAATTGAAAATGGTCTGAGATATTGAAATTGGTCTAATTTTTGAAATTAAATTGAAAGGAGTTTGAGAAATGGTTTTGTTGGCACCCGAAAAAGATGGCAGAGTCCGAGTTTTAGAGGAGATGCTGCCGAAATTTTATAAAATTAGAAGTTTCATTTGAAGTAATTATTTTAAAAAGGTTTAATTTTAAGCATTATATGGTTTAAGATTACTTTATTAATCAAAGAAAGAATTATGTTTTGAATTGGGATTGTTAATGAACGGAATGGAAAGAAGGATGATGAGGATTTTCTTTGAAACATGGTTTTTGAATGAATTTGAAAATGAGATATGGATTGATGAATGATGATGATGTTGAGAATGTTGAGAATGTTGAACTTATGAATTTGGAAATGAGATATGGCTTATGAATTTGAATTATCTGAGATACGAGGTTCCCTGGATAAAGTGTCGTGGCTTGCCACCACGTGTACCAGGTTGAAAACTCGATACTCTGTTGACCATACGACGTAAATGTGACCGGGCACTATATAAATTTCCGGGAATGTTACCCCCATTGAGCAATATTGATTATTTGAGAAAAAAGTTATGCATAGACTCTTGGGAATGCACGTCGGGGGACAGTCTAAGGACAATTCAGACTTATCGGGTTGGCTGGATAACTGACAGATGAGCCTCATTAGCCATAGGACAGGCATGCATCATATGCATTTGTATGCTTTGGTTGGGTTTGAACTTGTTTTGGTTTGCCTAATTGCTAAACTGTTCTTAACTGCTACTTGAACTATTTGTTGTAACTGCTACCTACTTGTGCTTTTCTTGTCTGTCTTGCCTGTGTTTGTCCTGGCGTGCTACATTTGAGAATGAACTTTGGTGCTGAATTAATGATTGTGTTGTTTGATTGCGTGGTTGGTTTCTAATTGAGATTTTCTTATAAGAAAAGAAAGGTTTTGGATTTCTGAAATATTAAACATTGCTTCTTCGAAAAGGTTTTGAACGATTACCTATTGGTTTTTAAAAGATTCATAAAGCAATGATAATCACTGAACTTGAAAATAGATTTCTTATCAAATATCTTCTTATGACAACTTTGAAACTCCGTGGTGAGATCGTGTGGTTAGGTTCTCACCCCCTACAGCTTTACCTTTTCAGGAACCAGATGAAGAGGCATAAAGAAGAGTTATACTTAGTTTGGTTTATATGCTGTTGTGTTAATTAGATTATTTTCTTCCCTCGTCTTTGTTATTACAAGTTTGTAAGAGGGATAGGAGTTGTATGTTTTATATGTATATTATATTATGAGATATTATGTAAGGAGTCTTGTATCTGAATCTATGTCTGCTTGCATTTTTCTTAAGATAAAGTATTTATTTTTTATTTTCAAAGAAATCAGCGATACGGTGTCGAGTCACAGGCTCCTATTTTAATATTTAGTATGTAAAGTAGTCGTAATACCTCTTGCTATCAGAATAGTGCAGCCGAAAACGTGACTTCTGATAGTGAGGGTTACAATGTATCTTCTTTATAATTATATGAAAATTAACATTTAATAAAAAAATTCTACTAATAATCAATCATTCTAATTGTCAATAATTAAAATATAATTGTCAATCATACATAATTATCATTTATATAATATTTATGTTAATAGCATCTCTCTTTTCTCAACTTATTTTTGAAAAGTACATTCTTTATAATGATATGAAAATTAGAATTTAATGAAAAAGTATACTAATTATCAATTATTTTAATTATCAATAATACATAATTAACATTTATATGATATTTACGTTAATAGCTTTGTTATGCACATGTGTATTAATAACAGATAAATTAGTATTGATATCAATTTCAATAATTAATTTTTTGCGAGTAAAGGTTATATATAGTGTCACATATAAGGTTCATGAGTCTAAGTTTTAGAGATAAAATATTTTGTTTAATTTTTTAATTTATTATTCTTCCTTAACTACTTTATAAAATAAGAATATATTCTGTATTTTTTATTAAAATTAAATTACCTTTTAAGGTACAAGTTATAATATTTTATGATATTTTATTAATGTACCCATTCTATTATTCTTTTGCTAATTTGATTATTCTTCTTACTCGAGCTTATCTTTTTCATCTAACCTTACAGCACAATTTTTTTTACCGTAATCGTTTACAATGTACCACATCCATCAAATATCATTTTGGGTTATATTCACTGATCCGAGTTCTAATTACATAGATGTAAGAGTTTAACGAAGGAACAATAAACTCTATTTTACTGAAAGATTGTTGGATCTACTCATATATTATGACCAATCCAATAGAACATGAATAAAATTAGTTTTCTTAGAAAAATTTCAATTTTTTATTGAGTAATTGCTTACAAGAAACTTTAATTTATAGGTCAAATTCAAATTTCATCCCCTCAATACTTTCTACGTCTGTTAGAAAATCTTTAAAGTGAAGCATATAATGAGGTTGAGTTTTCTCAATTTAGGTTCAGATTTCAAAGAGTTATGTCAGCCTTAGAATACAATTTCAAACATTAGTACTGTGTTTAAAAGTTCTTCTTTTAAATTTTTCATAATTAAAATATTTTTATAATATTTTGTGATTTTTTTTCAGAAACTACCACAATCTTGGTGCGTCAATGCAATGCTATTCATAGGAATAAAGATCAATTTAGTTTCTTGGCGTGGCTATTCTATATCTTGTTGTATTACATAAATAGTAAATGATAAAACTTAATAAGAGGATTGTCTGAATTTATACAAATTCTAAAGGAAAAGTATATGGAACCAAGAGGTTACCAGCCAAAAACTAAACAAAACCATATTAATTTATATTAATAATTAATTTTAAATTTTTTAAATTCAAAATTTAAAAATTTAAAATTGATTAAGTAAACCTAATTTAAAACCTATAAAAACCTTCCTCTTCTCTCTCACATTAACCTACACACCTCCAACAATCACACACACAGACCTCTCTCTCTCATCGTCAGGCCCTCTCCACCTCCCCACCGCGACCCACTCCTCTTCTATCACCGACATCTGGCTCGTCAGATTCGCCACCATCGACAAGAACCGCTTCCCTTTCGTGAACCAGATGTGTTATCAGAGCCGCCGTTGCTGTTGGAGTTGAACTTGAGCTCGATCCCTAAGGCGACACTCTTCCTGCATGATCAAGAACTGTTCGAGATGGCCATCATCCTTCTTGCGGGTGATAGCTATTCATCTTCAGAATCACATCAGATATCATTGCTCCGGAATCATCTGTTACTCGATCAGGAACACATTTCAACAAGTACGCTGCTTGAACTGGCGAGGTTATTGACGCAACAATATTCACATGCTGACTAATTTTCTTTTCCGAAGTTAGAGAATCAGCTCTCAATAAATCATTCCAGCTAAATGAAACAGTGTCTTGTAGGGTACTTCCTTTAAGACAACTATCACCTTGTCGACGATACTCAATAATAACCCCCTTGGTCCCAAATTCACAATAAAGATGACAAGCTTTTTTCCATGAATCATAGGGAACTGGAGGTGGATTTATCTAGCTTTAACTCACTATGGCACCTTATAGTACGAAGTCTTATGAAATCACGGTTTAGATATATTAGGTGCCGTTTTTATGATTAAAGAGACTGCAAACTACACAATTACAGAAATATAAAAAAAACATTCATTTAATATGAAAAAAAAAACATCTTAATACTTAACAAAAGAAATATCCAGTTATATTTTAGCAAAAATAATTAAATATCTATAAAATTTAAAAAGAAATATGAAATTCTTAAAGAAATAGAGACATTCATATTTGCAATACAAAAAAATTCGAAAAATATATAAAAGAACATCCATTTAGTATGAAAAAGAAACATTCTAATACTTAACAGAAGAAACATCCATATATATTAACTCGTAGAGATTTTGAATTCACCAAAGGTATTTTGGCTTGTTTTTTGCTAATACCCTTTTGGTTCCTAGCATTGCTCAATTCTAAATATTTAAGGTATGACATTATTTTATTTGGTTGTGATTTCAAGAATGACTATCATCTATTTGTGTCTAAAATCTAAAATAGCTAATATATTATTTAGATAGTTTAGTTTTAATATTAGCATTTGATTAGATTAATTTTAGAAAATCTTAAATTTATATATATGACTATTATTGTTTGATATGTTATTTTTAAATTTTTTAATATAATTTTTTATTTATAAATTTATTTTAGCTCTCAATATAACTACGAAAAAATCCAATAATTAAGTTAAAAATATTGCTAATAGTAAATTATATTTTTAAATTATTAATCTAACAAAAACTAAATTCTAAAAAATACTATTAGTTGTACTAAAAAAATCTATTAACGTTATAATAAATATCTATACAGAATAATTTAAAATATAACAAATATTTTAATCAATTATGTAAAGTTATTGCGAACAAATAATAAATAATGGCATTATTAATACACAAAAGTAATTCTATAAAATATTAATAGTTGCATTAAAAATTTTATTAACCTATAAACAAATACTTATCAAGTTAAAATTTAATTGTCCACAAATATATATTTATATATAAAAAAAAACAATCATAGACATAAAATATATTAAGTTAATAGCTATAATTAATGATTATAATAAATATATAATTATATTAATTGTCAATTATTTTAATTGTTAATTTGTCATTAAATTTAAAAATTTATTTTATTTTTTTATTTTAAAACAAATCAAATCTATCATTAATACTATTAAATAAATTTATAATTATAATTGACAATACTTTACGTAATCATTATAATACTCTCTATAATTATTATTATTTTTATTATATTGTTATTTGAAAGAATGTATTATTAATTTATTGCATACTACGTTTTTTTAATTAATTTGATTATTTTATGAATTTTTTATATTTTTATTTAATATTTACATAAATAAAAAAAATATATATGAACTTAAATATATCAAATAATATTTTTTATTAAATAAACATTAGATATAAATAAAAAATTAATATTTATGCACGGATATATACATACATTAGTTATTAACGGAGATGCTAACAATAAATAGTCTGAAATTGATACATGATAATGACACGTGGTTTTCCTAAACTAATTGTGTGTTAGCGAAATGTCAACCTACCATATCTTATGAGATGTCAAAGAAATATAAACATTGTAAAAGGAAAATCCAATAAATATTTTTATAAAAAATTATATTAAGAATACTTTTAAAATATGTATTTTTAAATAAATTCATTAAATAATATACTATGATACAATTATATCAAAAACAAATATGAAATGATAGTGTAAGTGACTAAGAATTATGCCCTCTTTTAATAAATTAGAATAAATAACTATTTTTAATTATATAAAATTCAGACGCTAATAAAATTGGCCGCAAAAAATTAAATTAACATTAACCCTACAAAAATTTAGTATTAATTGACAAAAATACTAATCATTAAATTTTGAGTTGACTTCATTAAGATAAAAAAACACGTTAAATTTATAAATTGTCTCTATTGCTATCTTCATTCTTTCTCATTAATAATTAAATCCATCACCTCTTTTTTCCATCGAATTCTGTTAAGTAATTAACATCCAATTAACTAACTAGTAGCCAACTTATCATCAATTAATAATCTTAATTTTTTAAAAAATGCAAAATTATTAATTATTAATTACAGTTGTCTAAAGTTAACTGATTAAAAATTATTTATTTATATATATTTTTTTAAAACTCTAAATTTCTGTAACACTTTTCTATCACCACTCTTAATACCAACATCATTAGTAACAATATCAAATAAAAATGGTGACCCTTCACTTTCTTGAACAAAAAAAAAACACCCTTTTATTTTGCTCTATCTCTGAAATATTCTCCCTCGCTCTCAATTTCTACCTTGTCGTGAATCTTATACATGTATCTCTGCTTTTCTTTCAACATCTTTCTAAGCTCGACATCTCTATTAAATTTAGATTTATATTTAAAAAAAATTCAAAAATTGTTGTAGTTATAATTATGGTTATGGTTATGGAGGCGTAGTGATTTTTGTTGTTGAAGCAGTGGTGTCGTAATAGTGGAAATTATACTCGTGCTCGGAATTGGGGTGGCATTCCTCCTCCTCCTTCTAGTGACGACGAGATTGACAGTGAAAAAGAGCTGTCAGCAAAGTAGCATAGCAATCAGAGTATCAGACAGCCTAGTGGTAGATACTAGACAACCAACTTGGATGAAAATGAATAGATTTGGTGGTGATGAGGTGTTCGACAAAGAGCTATCGTCAATGCAAACTAGCAAACAACCCAATGGTCACGACGACATGATGATGTTAGAGAGAAGGAGTAGATACGAGATTGTCAACGATGATCTGAAAAGTTGGAGGTGACCAAAAATATTGTCACTGAAAGATGAGCTTACTATTATGATTGGGTGAGTGCGGTTGTGCTGGGCGAGAGTGGCATGAGAGAGAATGAGGGAGGTGAGAGTGAGGAGTTACGGGAGTTGAAGGGGTTAGGTGGAGAAGATAAAATGGATAAGTTTGACATTTTTAAAAATTTTAATAGAGTTAACTCAAAATTTAGTGATTAAGTATTTTTGTCAAACAATACTAAATTTTATGGGTATAATATTATTTTTTTATCGTTAGTTTTATTAGCGTTCGAATTTTTTATAGTTAGAAAATAACTATTTACTCAATAAATTATATAGAAGTATTTTTTTGTGACTAAACAGAAAAGAAAGAAAAAAAAATAGAGACAAAATTAAATTAATTAGTTAGGTTCATATCTAAATTTATTAGATGTTGAAGCTCACTCCATGGTTGACTCCAATTCGAGTGAATATCCGCGCCAGAAGCAGCCCCTTTAGCCATACAATTTGCAACACTATTTGCATTCTTCTGAATTAAAAGAATAGAGATTCTCCAATTCCAATTCATAACCTCCTATATATGCTTTGCCAAATCCCATTCCGGAATATCCTACCAAGCATTCTTTGGTTTACCAAGAAAAGAGCTTCTAAACAGTCAGTTTCACAAATAACTTCACGAAATCCACTATCCCAAACTAGAAGTAAACCTCTCCAAATTGCATACAATTCAGCAAAAAGAACACTGCACACTTCGACTTTTCCAGTGCAACCTTTCAACCAACATCCATAAGAATTGCGAAAGATACAACCAAAACCAGCATAGCCAAAAGGAGCAAAATAACTAGCATCACAATTCAATTTAACAGAATGAACTAAAGGTGGAACCCAATGCAAACAAAGCGAAGGAGGAGACAAAGATTGATGCATCAAAAATAGTGTGGAACTCCCTTGCTGAACTACGATTCAAACTCACCACTTTACTAGCACTCCATGAGTCATCTATATCAAATCCACCAGATGGTCGAAAAGAAAAGAAAAACATCTCCATTCCTTACACCTCTATAGAGTCAATCACGTAAATCCGAGTTATTTGAATACAGACCTAAAAGGTTCTAGACCTCCTTGGTACTAGGGCACTCCTGAAGACAATGAAGAATGGATTCAGAATCATTCTGACACCGATGACAGGTGCTAGATAAAGCTAAGCCACGACCCAAATGAAGCTCTGCCATAGGAATAGCGTTACGAAGACTGAGCCAAATCAAGAACTTGTACTTCTCAAGAATATGCAATCGCCATACCCACAACCAATTATCACGCTCATTCTAGTCACACTTTCTTTTGGCTAGCCAACTTTACCCACTCCTACCTGAGTAGAGTCTAGAAGATGCCACACTCCACGACCAACCCGAACTCTCTCCAGCATTCAAATCCGGATTATAAGCATTCAAATGCTGTTTGAAATCTTCTGAAATGTTAGAGAAAACATCATGGAGATTCCATTGACCATCTTTTCAAACGTCTCTAATAGTTAAATCAGAGTCAAATACATGTACAAAAGGGACATCTTGAGCAATTGAGCCCTCAATACTCCAATTGTCAAACCAAAAAGATTGATCAAGTGACTCAACACATCAAGAGAAAGCATCCTTAAGAGCACCAAAAACCTTTGAGATACTCTTCCAAACATGAGAAGCATTCCAAGGGCAGGACCATCTAAAACTCCCTCATTCCTCAGATACTTTGCCTTCAGTGGCGGAGCCACGTTCATGGAAAAGAGGGCAATGGCCCCTCCCAAGCTTCCAATTTTTTAGTTTAACTCTCTTTTAGTTATTAATTTTTCTTTCTTCTTAACTTATATTTTTTTATGTTCGTCCCTCCCAAAAAAATTTCTAGCTCCGCCCCTGTTTACCCTCAATAGAGCAATCCAAGGCTTGTCCTGACAATGAAAAAGTTGCCAAACCAATTTATCAAGTAAAGATATATTAACACATGTAGGATCTCTAACACCTAAGCTACCAAATTTCTTTGGAGTGACCACAGTCCTCTAATTAACAAGAGAAAGACATATGTTATCAACTTGACCTTTTCAAAGGAATTGTACTGTCTCATCATAGAAGATAATTTATCACAAACCTAATTTAATAAAAAAAACCTGCATATCATAGACAGAAATGAATATTGTAACAAAATTGATCAGGCAAAGTCTCCCTAATTTATTTAAAAGTCTTCATTTTCAACAAAATGGATATAAAAGTATTTTTGAGATATATAAAATATTTTTATATAATATGATGACATATATTTTTATATTTTATATTTGCGATGTGAGTAGTTAATTTGATACGTATTTAACTAATTTAAATTAGTTTAATAATTAAATTATTAATCTATTTAAGTAAATATTAAAATTTTAAATTTTATTTTATATATATATATATATATATATATTAATTTATTAGTCAACAACAAATTTTTAAATTAAATTTATATCCGTAGTTAATTAATGTATAGTCTAACAGACTAAAAATACTGTAAAAAAAAGATATTGATATATTTTGTTCTATTAATTGTTAACAATTATCTCGTGTGAATCCAGAAAAAGAGTGAATCCAGAGAGCTACTGGAAGCACCTTTTCCTGGGAAGGAATAAAGGCGGTTGAGGGCCATTCCACGGCTCCCCAACGGCAGTGGAACATAATTATTTTTCCTTTGACATCTTTCTGTTGCATTATTGTGCCTTATCATTGACGCTCTCCGATTTACGCGTAATACCTTGTCCTCAAATCAATTCATTTTCTCCATAACTAACGTGGTTATTAGTATATTTCACTTTCTCATTGTTATACTTTTTCTTTTTTGATATAAAATAGATTGAAATAATTCACAAAAGCCCGAGGAATACATTAATCATGCACATGGATAATCCCAACTCCCAAGCACAATTTGTCCAATTAGAGCCCTAATCAAATACAGCATGGAAGTTCATCAAAACAAAATATGCTCCTTTTGGTAATTAATTAGCCTTCCTGTAATTCAAAGATACTGTAATGTTTATTTTACTCTATATTAAAATCAACTATTAAAGTTAATTACTAATATAAAATACATATTAAAATATAAAATATATATTAAAAATAAGTTAAATAATATATATATTTATATATAAATACATGATGATTAATTTTAATTACTAATTTTAATATATAAATAATATTTTTTATATGAATATATCTGTTGAGAGTTTAAAAATATGCATGCTTCTCTCAGTGATCCCCTTTATGTATTGAATCCGTAATTACAGATAAAATCCGATTCTAAAAGTACAGATATATATACGGATAAATAATGAATAATTTCTATTTTAAATCATTATACATCAATTTGCATAACTAAAACTGAACAGTGTCTTTATTTTCACCCATTCAAGCATTGAAAAAATAGAAATAATTTCTAGTAAAAATTAAACCAAAAAAAGGTAAGAGTGGTATAAAAAATTTGAAAGTATGGATATGCAAGTGGGTAGAAAGGGGAGGAAGGAGCGAACAATAATGCACATGGAAAAATAGGAAGAGGAAGTGATGAATTATAAAAGGGGGCGGGCCAATGGGGGATGTCGAATATTAAATATATGGATCGGAAAGTGATATATAGTAATTATTGTTAAGGGCCTCATAATGATTGAGCTGCCGCCAATTCAATATTAATCGCATCAATCCAATATTAAACCTTTCACTTCAGATGTCTATTCATTTCGCTCACTTTCTGTGTGTACTTTATTAATTGTATGTATGTATATGTATCTAATAACGTACGTCTCTTATGACCTTATCCCAGCCAGGCCACTTCCATCAGCATCAGCCCCTTCGCGGCACTTAGTCGGCAAGGCCACCCTTACTCCTCCACGCATTAACTTCACGTGTAGATCATGTAAAGGAATCGCAATTTATGTATCTAAACTCATATATATATATATATATATATATATATATATATAGTTCATCATTTACTTTGATTTGAAAATTATTAGTTCATCCCTCGACATCCAAAAGTGGCATATATAAGGATGACCAGAAAATTATTAATTGAATTTTGTTAGTTACATAATAATTTTTGTAACAATTCTGCTAGGAACCAAGAGGGGGTTCAGCTAGGGATGGTAATTTCTCTTGGCGGGACCGGTATCCACGGGGAATTACCCGCTGGGGGACAGATTTGGGGATCATTTTCTCCCTGTGGGAACGGGGGATGGGTATCCGTTTAATAAACGGGGCGGGGGCGGGGAGAGAGGTTCCCACCCCGTGATACCCATATAATATCCGTATAGATGAAATTACATAAATATCTTTATATATATTATATGATGGAAACCTAAAAACCTAATTTACGCCTCTCTGTCTCACTCCCTCACTCCCTCATCAGATCGCTCTCACTCTCTCAGGTCTCACCCTCTTCCTCTTCCCTCCTCCCTTGCCGGTGTCGCTCTGTGCTTGGTTCTCACAACGTTAGCGTCGCCTGCACCCGTGTCGCCTCTACTCCACAAAGACAAAACTACTCCAGCCATGCCTCTGCCATCATCATCTTCTTCAGATCTATCATCACCAGTCATGCCTCTACGTCTAGAGGAGAGGAGAGCCATCTTCACGCTGCGCGCCTGAGGAGAACCGTCGCAGTTTTCATAACCGTCCAGAGGAGAGTTGTCTTCGTTGTTGCCGTCATAGGAGCGAGATCTGCCTTCGTCCCCATCCAGAGAAGATCGTCCTTCATCGCCGTCAGAGGAGAGCTGCTGCTGCTCACCTTCCTCCTCTCACTGCGTCGCTCACTGCTTCCTGGTCGAAGCTTCGCCTCTGGTTCGCCTCTGCTTTGCCGTTTTAATGTATATTTTGATTTTTAATTGATGAAATTCCTTTGGTTTGAATTCTATTACTGTGAAATTGGATTTAGGATTAGGGTTTGAATTTTGTTAATTGGTAAATTTGGATTTAGAGATTAATTTGGTTGCTGTGAAATTGAATTTAGGGTTTAGAGTTTGAACTCTTACTGAAAAATTGGGAAATTGGATTACAGTATTGAGTTTGGGTTTAAACTATGTATCTTTTATTTTCCAATTTTGCTGTTTTTTTATATGTTTTTGGATTTTTTTTTTAAAAATCCGTGGATATCCGTGGAGATCCCGATCCCCGGCGGATACGGAGTCCCCGTTACCCGTCGTGGGGGTGGGGCGGGGACGGGGACTGATTTTGGGTGGCGGGGGCGGGAAACGGGGGGCATGTCCCCGCCCCCATGGAGACCCGTTGCCATCCCTAGATTCAGCCAACTCCTGCCAACTTCTTAATAGGCTGGACTTCGAAACTCATCTTAATAAAAATAAGTTTATATATATGGATGTTTCTTCTGTTAATTAGTATCAGAATGTTTCTTTTTCATACTAAATGGATGTTCTTTTATATATTTTTCGAATTTTTTGTATTGCAAATGTGAATGTCTATATTTCTTTAAGAATTTCATATTTTTTTTAAATTTTATAGATATTTAATTATTTTTGTTAAAATATAAATAGATATTTCTTTTGTTAAGTATTTGGATATTTTTTTTCATATTAAATGAATATTTTTTTATATTTCTGTAATTATTCAAGGACAATTTGTGTTCCACCACTCCTTTTGGCTAAGTGTGTAGTTTGCAGTCTCAAGAATGGTGAAGAAACTTGAGAAAGCATTCTTGGAAGACGATTTTTTTCTCACTGTTGATTTCGGCCTCAAGCTGTTTGAACAGCCTCGTGGCATTGCGTTGCTCCTCTGCAAGCTGTGACGGTTGGATTTTGTTCATGATGACCACCATTACCGTGGCTGCAGAAAACAGAAGCGCAAAGGATAGTTTCAGAGCCAAAACTGGAGCACCGGACGCCGCGCCACTTGCGGCTGCCATGCCACACATGGCGGTGGCAGTGAGAGTGATCATGTTTATGGAGTTGAGAAGAATGGTATTTCAGTTGTTACGTTGCTTCTCCACGTTGTCCTGTTGTTGTCAACTAAAGTTGAAATCCAACTATAGGTTGAAATCCGATATTTTAATGTGAGAGAGAAGAGGAAAGTTTTTATAGGTTTTAATTAGGTTTACTTAATCAATTTTAAATTTTTTAAATTTTAAATTTAAAAAATTTAAAATTAATTATTAATATAATTATAATTAATTAAATTGTTCCATTCTTGGCTGATTAGGAGTTGGTTCCATATACTTTTTTTTTTTGTAAATAATGTGAACAATAAGTTATAAAATTAACCCAATAAAGTAAAAAAATATTCTACTCTAAATTATCTCATAAATCTTAATATTAGGATAACCATCTGCATAATTAGTGAATTGAACATTCAACCATTATTAATAGTGCATGAGTAAATCAAATCAAAAGAAATAACCATTCAATTAAAAATAATAAACATAATCATCTACATACCTATTAAACTAAACATCTAACACATCTATTATTCGCATTATTTAGTATTCTTATTGTTTACATATACTTTTCCTTATTAATTTTGTCGTCTCATATTATTATTGATTGATAATTACTCCAACAAGATTCAACACGAGTCCACTAATCTCGAAACAAGTTTGTAATTAACGTAACCCACCAATGGCACGAGAGACTAAGCTAGTGCTGGAGAAGAAGCTAAGTGCATGTGGTGGCTATTTTTGCACCATCCCTTCTTCTTGTAACACGTTCAAACTAAAAGGATTTCACTGCCATAGTTGTTTGTGTAGCATAATTCGTCGCAAACAGAAAAGAAAAATGAAGAGAATTTTAATTTGAAAATAGTATCTTGTGATATTTTTGGTGTTTGAAACACACACTAGCTACTGCAGAATAATGTCAAACATTGATAGGCAAGTTGCTGTGACTGTTGAACATGCATGTATGTATGGTCCCTTTTCATATTTCATTGAAAGTAACTTGTGAATAAACAAGTTAAATTGCAAAATAGTGATCGAGTGAGTAGTACTAGTATCAGAGAATATGGGTCATGGGCGCGTGGGGGTACGTAGAGGCGTGCACATGCTTTAACACATACTCGCCAGGGGCAGGGGCCAGGGCCAAATTTGAGACAGAAAACGTGTACATATATATGCCCGTATAGTCTCCACGAAAGGACTTTGATACAACCAACGAATGTGTAGCCATAAATAATTAATAAGGGGAGGGCCAGAAACCACACCACCCCCAAAAAAAATTAAAATAGCTTCCATTGTGATCTTCTAATTTCCACATATTTTCCTTTTTCTTTATTTATTTATTTCGTGTTTATATTGCATGCTACATGCATGCATATCTGGTGCGTCCACCGACCCTGCCCCCCTTACCACTGATTAATGATCGCATGCATATCATGGATGTACCATATAGATAGAATTCCCTGTATAGTGTGCCTACTCTTTATTGGAAATATCAGCTTAATTATATATGCACCACTATTATTCTTCTCGCTTAGCTTTTATTAATTTGCTACTCCACTAATACTACTAATTATTGATTGCATGGTGATATATCTTGTCTACATTTCTAATGAGAAGTTATGTGTGAATGACAACAGATGCCATGCCATGCCAATCGCAAACGCTAGGAAGACGCTCGAATTAAGTGTACCCTGCCTACCTAGCTAGCTAGCTCACTCAAATTAAATATCGTTCATTCATTATATTTTAGGCTTAGGCATTATGCTTGCTAGCTATTTGTTGTTACATACATACAAATCGTTTTTAATTTATGTTGATGGGAGCTGGGGCCAAATACTGTTATAATTATTATTCCCAAGAAAACGTGGTAAGCAGGGTGGATCGCAGGCATAATATATAATTACTCGCGATGAAGCGAGCCACGTTAGCGCATCAACGTATGCATAATTTGCAGAGTGATGATGGAATTGGGCATGCAATATGTTTGATTATTAAGTTATATTTGATTTTGAGATGGATCCTGGCAGTGAAGTCGTGGTTCTAGAATTGGTAATGAAAACTGAAAAGCAACGCACATGGCATTGCCCCAAATGTTGACGTGCATGTGACCCAAGATGGAGCCACGTTTGGGTGCCGACATGGACTCCCTCATTTCCCTATGGCCCCGCTGCGTTTTCCACACCCTTTCACATGCCCTCTTTTTTTCACTTCCTCAATATTGCCTCCCCTTTTTTATCAATCTATTCTTCCTCTGCTAATTAATTAAACCAATCACTTTCTCCTCTACACCATACATCAAATTTCTACTTACCTCTATTTTCATTTGACCCATATATATATCTTTTATGCAAAAAAAAAAAAAAATTTACTATCACTGTAGAATTCCATCACAGTCAAATTATTATTTTATATTAATCACCATGAACTTTTCTATTATTAGGTCATGATGAACTCCTAGTGTCTTCCTGAATACTATTATAATTAAGAGATTTTTCTAAAAAAAAATGTTTTCCTTAATTATTGTATAAGTTTTTAACTAAATATAGGTGCTTATCATTGTATCGAATAATTCTCTTTTTTTAAGCAAATCATTCTTGAGTTTTCTATCTGATCACTATACAATGAAAAAGACATTCATGATTGGTTTAATTATTATAAGGAATTGACAAATGCTGCTGATTTTCCAAAAAGTAAAACTGGAGACGAAACAATAAATTTCTTATTTGTGTCTAATCAATGAATCAATCCTTGAATAATATATAGAGCAATCATTGGATACTTTTGAGACTGAGGTAAAAAAAAATTGATTGTATGTATTTTGGATTTATTTGTAGAGTAAAACAAGTAAAAATTATTGAAAAAAATTAAAGAAGTAAAACCAAGGGGAATACTATACTAGATATATTTTGTCTGATACAGCATGAGCCGCGTGGTCTTTTCCTTAGCATAAAATTTCAATCATCTAAAATCTAAATGTCCTTTCTGCAGTATCATGCATTCAAAATTATTTACGGTATTTCTGCCTATAAATCATTAGCTATGGTACATATAGCACCCCAACTTGAAATGTGTTCAAACGTATAACTACCTACTATATACTCTTCTCTTCTTTTCTCTTCTCTAAGTGCGTTTTCTAGCAGGTTAGTCATATATATGAAAATATATAGTCTCTGGATATTGTGTGCTTATTTAATCAATTTAATTCTTTCCCTAACGTATTTGCTAGTGTTAATGTCTATTTTAAGTTATTATAACAATAGCTGAATTATTATTCTAAGCATCATGCACGTAAAATCCTTTCTCTTTCTGCTTGTGCTCACTCCGCAAGAATTCATGGTAAGCTGAAGATTGTTGTTAAACTAACAATGGATTTGTGTGCAGTGTTGTTAGTATCCATGCATATAATATAAGATAGAAATTTACGTACACATGTATTTATACGAAGTTGATATCTAAAACTAGTTAAATAATATATTAAATTATTTTATAATTTTTTAATTATCAATTTTATTTAAAAATAACTCTAATTGTCTACAATAATATAATATAATAAGACTACAGCTTGAATACTGTTTGCTAAACCAGTATTACTGTAGCATCGATCTGGTAATGTCTTAAAAGTAAATTCTTCAACTTGCACTTATAATATGACTCTTGAACTCACTCAAAAGTCAACAGATCAAGTCACTAGGTTTGAATATTTGACCATTAATTCTAACTAGAAAAATGTGACCATGTGAATGTGTCAACTCATGGTCTGGAATTTTAATTATACATGTAGTTTTATATAAATTCTGTTAGCCACATAAACATACATGTGGAATATCAGTAGCAATAGCTGCTGGTAATTGATCATTATTATGTGTGCAGTGTGCACACACATTCATGTGATGATGACTTTATTCCTAGTGTAAAATGAAGAATATAGTTTAGCTAGTTTATTATGTTCTTCAATTTGACTAATTAAGCTTTCTGCTATATTTTAATATATGCATGTCAGTATAACAAAAGTAGTGGCGGTGTAAATAAATACAGTGGATCCCTGCTGTGTTATAGGGTGTACTTGCATAAATGTTTTCAAGATGAGCGGATAAGATGGCTAGTATCTAGGCACACTAAACAGAAAAATCCGAATCCATCCAGCCACTATTTATTTGACCCTATATAGAAATTAAATGCAGCTTTGTTATTATTGTTACCGTGCCTTGTGGAAATTCTTTTCCTTGTAAACTTTTACCTAGGTGGAGACGCAACTCTATCTACTCTATTTATTCCTAGATATATACGTATTTTGCACCATAGATATTACATATTGCTAGCCAGCACACAAACATAAACGTCCGTAATTATTTGTATCTTTCTAGTTACGTTGTGGAATTGAAATTCATACAAAAAAAGAAAAAAAGCCAGCAAATAAACACGGTTCGGAGACCACCAAGTTACTGAGGGCCCTAATCATCCACTGTAGTCTTCAACCCAAAATTTAAA
This sequence comes from Arachis stenosperma, assembly GCF_014773155.1. Classification (NCBI taxonomy): domain Eukaryota; kingdom Viridiplantae; phylum Streptophyta; class Magnoliopsida; order Fabales; family Fabaceae; genus Arachis; species Arachis stenosperma. The sequence continues at coordinate 22,849,690 of NC_080381.1, forward strand.
CAACTATATGGTACCTATTTCCCTCTATCTTTTGTTCATATAATATTATTAAAATTATGGCATTGTTACTGTACTTAGTAACTTGTAGAATTTGTTTTCTGCTGGTGCACTGTGACTTCTTGAAAGTTAAATATAGCAGCAAGTTAAGCATATTAGTGATGAGAAGTTTAACTCATGGAAAAGTAATGAAGATCGTATGATTTTTGGAGAATAATCTATCAAAGTTAAAGGAATCGGATGTTATTTTGTCACCAGAAGTCGTAGTTGGAATTAAAAATTAAACATATATATATGCTATATAGTGTGAAAGAAAAAAAGAATTAAAAAAGGCGAGCAGCATCTCTGATCACTCGTTTAATTTTTCTGAACAAAAAGACATGCAAACTACCTTTGTCTCCAAAGCCTAAAGCGTTTTCATCAAAGACGAAATAAAAAGAAACCAAAAAGTCGATTTGTCCGTATATATATCTCTCTGTTATTTCAATTCTTCAAAGAAATTCTTTTTCCCTTTCTTTAATTTGAACATATAAACATAACATTCCCTCTCCCCCATTCATCACCTTTTTCTAAGTGCAGAAAACTATATATGGCATCCATTTGGGACCCACCGTTCATGGAGGCATACAAGAACTTATTGGAGAAGAAAGAAGATATGAAGAATAATAATGAGGTGGTGGTGGTTGAGGAATGCGAGCTTCCGGTGATAGATCTGAGCCTCTTAGAAGCGAGTGAGGAGGTGGCGAGGGAAGAGTGCAAGTCGCAGATAGCTAGGGCTTCTGAGGAGTGGGGCTTCTTCCAGGTTGTGAAGCACGGCATCTCCGGCGACATACTGAAAAGGCTGAGGTGGCAGCAGGAGAAGGCCTTCAAGGAACCTTTCGATGTGAAGGCCAAAGAGGACAACTTCTCCGCCGGTGCCTACCGCTGGGGATCCCCTACTGCCACTTGCATCAAACAGTTATCTTGGTCTGAGGCTTTTCATATTCCCTTAACCGATATCATTGGCTCCAATAATATTCCATCCAACACTCTCAAGTATATTAGAATCTATTATTTTTGGCCATCAGTTATTAGCTTATTCCATTTCCGCCACATTATTACATGCATGATATCTATGCAGGTCGACAATGGAACAGTTTGCAAGCAGAGTGTCGAGGCTAGCAGACAGAATAGCAGAAATACTGGCGGAGAAAATGGGTGACAAGTCAAGCTTCATGAAGGAGAATTGCTTGCCAGACACTTGTTATCTGAGACTGAACCGATATCCAGCGTGCCCAGTGAGGTGTGGTCACGAGATTAATGGACTGATAACGCACACTGACAGCGACTTCCTGACCATACTATACCAAGATCATGAGGTGGGAGGGTTGCAGTTGGTGAAAGATGGAAAGTGGATAGCAGTGAAACCCAACCCTGAAGCTCTTATTGTCAACATCGGAGACTTATTCCAGGCATACAGCAATGGGCTATACAAGAGCGTGCAGCATCGGGTTGTGGCGAATCCCACATCGGAGAGATTCTCCACTGCGTATTTCTTTTGCCCTTCCAATGATACTGTTATAGATAGCTGCAGGAAGCCCTCTCTTTACCGCAAATTCAACTTTCGTGAGTACAGACAACAAGTTCGAGATGATGTTCGCACCCTTGGCTCCAAAATAGGCTTGCCAAGGTTTCTTGTCACTCATCATTATCATCAACCATAATTAATACATTTATTCATTTATTATATATTTCTCTGCCTGTGCCTGGACGGAAGAATGAACGAGCTAAGTTTTATCTAGTTGTGGTCTATAGAAATATATGTTATGTGGTCGTTGATTCATATACTCAGACATAGCTGCTGGTTTCACCCTGCATGTTTTATGCTGTCTCATTTTGTCTGCTGTTATGCCATAATACAAGCTACAAGGCCTAGTTTCTACTATATATTATTATAAAAGGAAACAGATCAGAGAGAGATAGAGAGGGAGCAGATAAATCAGAATATATATGACAGTCTCTTTCTGTTTACATGTCACTAGAAGAGAAGCAATTGTTAATCACATATTATTTCATATATGTCTCCTATGAATGGATGATTGACCATTCTTTCAGTTTATATATTAAATAAATTAAAACAGTATGTATACATAACGATTAATCAACTAGGATAAAATGCACTTAAGAGTTTTTAAGTAATAGTAATGGTAGGAAGTGAATTTTGTTTAAGATAATTTTATGATACAATCAATTTTGTAAGAATTATTTTATAATTTTAAATTTTATATCCTAAATCATAAATTCCTAAATAAACTCTAAATTTAAATCCTAAAATAAAGTTAGATAATGTGGAGTAAGATGGGTCAGAAAGAAAATTCAAGGCCCAAGGGGAGTAAAAGAAGGAGGATAGGACTAAAAGTAAAGAAAAAAGATTAATGTGGCCCAATTGGAAATACTAGGTTTCTGAAAAGAAGTGCGGGTTCGAGTTACAACGATGTGGACAACTCACAACGGATCCGTCATTTTTTGCTTAGCGTGGATATGTGCTTGATAATAGTGCATAAAGTTTCCAAAATCATTAAAAAACTATTTGCACACCAAAATCAATTATTAATATATTTATATAAATACATGTGTAAGTTAATTTATTTTTAATATATATTTATATTCTAATATATGATGGTAATCAATGATCAAGAAAAGAAAGGGTTAAATTTTAACTTTCCTGTTGAACTTTCCTTAAAATCTTACATTCTGTTCAAAGAATACAAAAGAGACTTTAGTTTTGTCTCCTGACGCAGTATGAATCAGAACAGAATTACTTATAAGGAGAGTTGTCAAGAAGTGAAGCTTTATAGAGAAATCAGGAGATACTTTATTTTTGTCTCCTTTAATGTAGAACCAAAAATAGAGAAAAGAGTAAAGAATGACACACAGATGTATCTCGGCTATCCACTGCAATATAGCCTACATCCAGTTTCCATCACAATAATGATGGGATTTCACTATTTTTTTAACAGATTACAATCACCAATTCTCCCTAGGATTTATCCAATCCTATCTAGGACAAGTCTAAATTCTAACCCAACCTGAACTTGACTAGGACTCAACCTAGCTTTCAACTGCAAAGTGCTAACCCAACTTGCAAAGGAATCTCCTCAGGATCATGACCACAAAACAAAAATATATACAAAGAATTTCTGAAATAATTTGGGCTTTTTCTCCAAGTCTAGCTCGCTGTCTTTTTCCACTCATTGACTTTTTTCTTATAAACCTCACCATGTTTGACTTTTACCAATGAAACTCAGACAGACTAAACTGAGAAAAAGAATTACAACATAAAAACCATGAAGGACAAGAATAAACAGTTCAAAGAACTGTGAAAACCCAAACGTGTGCTCTCACTCCTTGCTGTAATACTTGGCCGTTCACCCTTATTATAGAAGAGTGAAGCTTCCTAGACTTGAAACCTTACTTCAGCACATGTTGGTTTTTTTTCTTCCAAGATCAGAATTAGCAGCGGCGTTTACAGAGGTAAGAGAGAGAAAAAGTAATGACATGCAACCATACCTTTCTCTCTCAACCTTTTTCTTCAAGAATCTTGAATCTGGACCGTTCATCTTTACTTTGGCCCCAAGTTTGTTTCTTGACCGTTGATTCAAAGCAGAGCAGCATTGACTTCAATTTCTTCATAGTTTCTGATTTAGTGCTTGTACCCTAGTTGATTTTCTTAATGTTTCTTGATGAAGCACAAATGGAGAAATCTCCCTTTTGTGATTCTCTGTTCGGTTGAAATCTTTTCTTTTATTGTAGCTCATTTTCTTTCTTTTCTTGCTTGATAATAGAAACAATCTTTTTGTTCTTGATTGTGCCTTAACTCCAGAAATTTTCTTTTTTCTTCTTACTTCGGAGACGATTGATGCGTGAGCATATTTTCCTTATTTTCTTATTATTTTAGATATGAAATTATTGAGTTTTATTGAGATTTTAGTGTTTGAAGTCTATTTGGATGCTATTTTGAGTCGTTCTATTGTTTTGATTATTTTAGGTGAAATTTGGATCAGTTTGACAGAGTCTGTGCAAAAGAAAAGAGAAGAATTTTGATTTTGTTGAGCTGGCGCTAAATGTCGCATCTAGCATTTAGCACCCAAGTACTTTGGATTGCGTGCAGCCATTCTGTCAAGCTGGCGCTAAACGCGGACCTGGGCGTTTAGCATTAGGTGTCTCGTAACATGTGCAAGCTCTCTGCCTCATAGGGCGCTAAACGCTGAGCCTGGCGTTTAGCGCCTGGCGTTTAGCGCCAGGAAGTCAGAAACGAATTGGGAGCTTTCTGCCACTTGGGGCGCTAAACGCCAAATCTGGTGTTTAGCGCCAATGACGTGGATCAACCTCATCCAAAGGAACATCTTTAGTTTGATTTGGCTTTCAATTATTATATTTTATTTTGTTTTGGTTATTTTTATTTACAAACACAATCTTCTAGGTTTTGTAATTACTAGTTTATTTTATTTTATTTTGAAATCACATTAGGTTAGATATAGAAGGAAAATGATTTAGCTCTTCACGGGGATCTCGCATTTTACACACTTTTGAACCTTAGTTTTTCTCTGAGTCATGAGCAACTAACCCTCCTTGGTTAATATTAGGAGCTCTGTTTATTTCATGGATTGATACTATTGCCATTCTATTTTAATTAATGTATTCATTTAATTTCAAGGATTACTTTCGTTCTTCATCTTATGAATTTGAGTGTATTAGAAAATAACTCTTATTCTATATGAATTCTTGTTGATTCTTAGAAAAGTTATCTCACTTGAATACTAGTTTGAAAGTAAACTCCTCCTAAACCACTAATTGCTTGGACTTAACGGGATACGTGACATATAATCCTCTTATATTTGGATAATTAGGGTTTTTGTGGCTAATAACCTAGAATTGAACCTAACCCTTTAATCTATATTAAGTGACCAAGGAATTAATGATTGATTAGGTTAGAGGAGACTAAATCACTAAGAAATTAGGGTTTAGTAAATTACTGTTTGCCATGAAATGAATTTTGCATGATTAAAATAGTTGGTAAGAAATATAAATCTGAAAAAATAAACATCTCTAAAACCTTAATTGTTTTCTCACATACTTTTCACATCAATTTCACTGGTTGCTTACTAAATCTCTGAATTATTATTCAATGCACTTTGAACCCCAAAACACCATTTTCTACTTGTCTAACTAAGAGAATCATTCGACTATTGTTGCTTAGTCCATTAATCCTCGCGGGATCGACTCTCACTCACATGAGATATTACTTGGTATGACCCGGTGCACTTGCCGGTTAGTTTGTAGATTTTGAATTCCGCACCAAGTTTTTGGCGCCGTTCTTGGGGATTGATAACTGCGCATTATTTGATTGCTTAGATTAGACGTTCTTTGCTTTAATTTTAATTAGTTTCGTTCTTGAAATTTTCAAAAATTTAGTTTTAATTTTGATGAGTTTGGAAAACTTAGAATTATTATAATGATCAAACATAATTAAAAATGTTAATTAGAAAAATTGTTAATTTATTATTTGCTTCCAATTGTTTGGTTAATGAGTTTGTTAGTGTGCAGAAAATATAAAATGAATTTTTGTGTTGAGATAAAAGGCAATATAAGCCCAAAATGATGAAAATGTGATCAACCTTTGTGAAAAAAAACCTTCCACGCAATGTGGCTGAATTATTTAAAAGAAAGAGCAAAGTGATGAGCGGATAATTTATACGCTTTTTAGCATTATTTTTAGTATGTTTTTAGTATATTTTAGTTAGTTTTTATTATATTTTTATTAGTTTTTAGTTAAAATTCAATTTTTTGGACTTTACTATGAGTTTGTGTATTTTTCTGTGATTTCAGATATTTTCTGGCTGAAATTGAGGGACCTGAGCAAAAATCTGATTCAGAGGCTGAAAAGGACTGCAGATGCTGTTGGATTCTGACCTCCCTACACTCGAAGTGGATTTTCTAAAGCTACAAAAGCCCAATTGGTGCGCTCTCAACTGCGTTGGAAAGTAGACATCCTGGGCTTTCTAGCAATGTATAATAGTCCATACTTTGCCAGAGATTTGATGGCCAAAACCGGCGTTCCAAATCAGCTCAAAATTGCCCGGCGTTAAACGCCGGAACTGGCACAAGAATGGGAGTTAAACACCCAAACTGGCACAAAAGCTGGCGTTTAACTCCAAGAAAAGTATCTACACATGAAAGCTTCAATGCTCAGCCCAAGCACATACCAAGTGGGCCCGGAAGTGGATTTTTATGTTATTTACTCATTTCTGTAAACCCTAGGCTACTAGTTCTCTACAAATAGGACCTTTTGTTATTGTATTTTTGTATCTGGGGGATCTTTGATCATCTTTAGATCTTTGAATCCTTTTGATCACGTTTTGGGGGCTAGCCTCACGGCCATGCCTGAACCTTGTTCTTATGTATTTTCAACGGTGGAGTTTCTACATACCATAGATTAAGGTGTGGAGCTCTGCTGTACCTCGAGTATCAATGCAATTACTATTGTTCTTCTATTCAATTCGGCTTATTCTTGTTCTAAGATATCACTTGTTCCTCCACTTGATAAATGTGATGATCCGTGACACTCATCATCATTCTCACCTATGAACGTGTGCCTGACAACCACCTCCATTCTACCTTAGATTGAGTGGATATCTCTTGGATTCCTTAATCAGAATCTTCGTGGTATAAGCTAGAATTGATGGCGGCATTTAAGAGAATCCGGAAGGTCTAAACCTTGTCTGTGGTATTCTGAGTAGGATTCAAGAATTGAATGACTGTGACGAGCTTCAAACTCGCGATTGTGGGGCGTTAGTGACAGACGCAAAAGAATCACTGGATTCTATTCCGACATGATCGAGAATCGACAGCTGAATAGCCGTACTGTGACAGAGCGCGTTGAACATTTTCACTGAGAGGACGGGACTGTAGCCATTGACAACGGTGATGCCCAACATACAGCTTGCCATGGAAAGGAGTAAGAAGGATTGGATGAAGACAGTAGGAAAGCAGAGAGACGGAAGGGACAAAGCATCTCCATACGCTTATCTGAAATTCTCACCAATGAATTACATAAGTATCTCTATCTTTATTTTATGTTTTATTCATCTTTTAATTATCAATCCTCCATAACCATTTGAATCCGCTTGACTGAGATTTACAAGATGACCATAGCTTGCTTCATACCAACAATCTCCGTGGGATCGACCCTTACTCGCGTAAGGTTTATTACTTGGACGACCCAGTGCACTTGCTGGTTAGTTGTGCGAAGTTGTGATAAAGAGTTGAGATTGCAATTGAGCGTACCATGTTGATGGCGCCATTGATGATCACAATTTCATGCACCAAGTTTTTGGCGCCGTTGCCGGGGATTGTTTGAGTTTGGACAACTAACGGTTCATCTTGTTGCTCAGATTAGGTATTTTTCTTCAGAGTTCTTAAGAATGAATTCTAGTGTTTCAAGGTGATGTTCTTATCATCACCAAAGCTGATTGATTCTCATCAATTTAGCTCTTGAATGCAATGTCCTGCTGAAGCTTGGCTAGCCATGTCTAATTTCTTTAGACTAAAGCTTTAGACTAACATTGCATGATTCCTGGAATTCTCATTAAGAATTTTGATATCCTTATTTTCTTTCAATTTTTGAAAAAAAAATCCAAAAAAATTACAAAATCATAAAAACCAAAAATATTTTCTGTTTGTTGTTGAGTCTAGTGTCTCATTTTGAGTTTGGTGTCAATTGCATGTTTCTATTCTTCTTGCATTTTTTTCGAATTCATTCATGCGTCTTAATTGATCTTCAAGTTGTTCTTAATGATTTCCTTGTTCTGATCTTTAAATTCTCTTGTCTTGAGTGTTTTGTTGTTTCTCATATGCATTCTCATTTTGTTAGTGTCAATAGTATACAAACTTCTAAGTTTGGTATCTTGCATGCATTGTTTATTTGATTTTAGTTGCATTTTGATTATTCCTCATCATTAAAAATACAAAAAAAAAATTTTCTTTGTGTCTTTTCAAGTCAATAATACAGAGAATTGAAGATTCAGAACATACAGTAGAGAAATTACATAGAAAAAGCTGGGCGTTCAAAACGCCCAGTGAGGAAGGAAAACTGGCATTTAAACGCCAGCCAGGGTGCCTGGCTGGGCGTTTAACGCCCAAAAGGGTAGCAATTTGGGCGTTTAACGCCAGGATGGCACAAGAGGGAAGATTTTGTTTTTAACTCAAATTTTTTTTCAAGTTTTCAAAATTTTTCAAAATCAAATCTTTTTCAAATCAAATCTTTTCAATCATATATTTTCAAAATCAATTTCTTTCTTTTTCAAAGATACTTGCTAACAATTAATGATTTGATTCAACATTTCAAGTATGTTGCCTTTTCTGTTGAGAAAGGTTTAGTGTTTGAATCATATCTTTCCTTGTTAGCCAAGTCATTAATTTTCAAAATCAAATCTTTTTAAATTGTTTTTCAAATCATATCTTCTCAATCATATCTTTTTAAAACTATATCTTTTCAATCATATCTTTTTAATCACATCTTTTTCAAAATAGTTTTTAATCATATCTTTTTGATTTCTACTTTCAAAAATCTTTTTCAAAAATCACTTTATTTCTTTCCCACTCTTAGTTTTCGAAAATCATCAATCAATTTTCAAAATTATTTTAAAATCTTTTACTTTAATTTTCGAAAATTTCTTCCCCTCTTCTCACATCCTTCTATTTATGGACTAACACTACTCCTCAATGCACAATTCGAACTCTATCTTTCCTTGATAAGTTCAAATTTTCTACCTCTTCTTTCTATTTTTCTTTTCCTCTGACACCTCAAAAAGTCTCTATACTGTGACATAGAGGATTCCATATTTTCTTGTTCTCTTCTCTTTCATATGAGCAGGAGCAAAGACAAAAACATTCTTGTTGAGGCTGACCCTGAACCTGAAAGGACCTTGAAGCGAAAGCTAAGAGAAGTTAAAGCACTACTCTCTGTAGAGGACCTAACAGAAATCTTCAAAGAAGAAGAACCCATGGCAGCCGAAAACAACAATAATGTCAACAATGCAAGGAAGGTACTGGGTGACTTTATTGCACCTACTCCCGACTTCTATGGGAGAAGCATCTCTATCCCTGCCATTGGAGCAAACAACTTTGAGCTTAAGCCTCAATTAGTTTCTCTAATGCAACAGAATTGCAAGTTCCATGGACTTCCATTGAAAGATCCTCATCAGTTTTTAGCTGAATTCTTGCAAATCTGTGACACTGTCAAGACTAATGGGGTTGACCCTGAGGTCTACAGACTTATGCTATTCCCTTTTGCTGTAAGAGACAGAGCTAGGATATGGTTGGACTCACAACCTAAAGAAAGCCTGAACTCTTGGGAAAAGCTAGTCAATGCCTTCTTGGCAAAGTTCTTTCCACCTCAAAAATTGAGTAAGCTTAGAGTGGAAGTCCAAACCTTCAAACAGAAGGAAGGTGAATCCCTCTATGAAGCTTGGGAAAGATACAAACAATTGATCAGAAAGTGTCCCTCTGACATGCTTTCTGAATGGAGCATCATAGGTATCTTCTATGATGGTCTGTCTGAACTGTCCAAGATGTCATTGGATAGCTCTGCTGGAGGATCTCTTCATCTGAAGAAGACGCCTGCAGAAGCTCAAGAGCTCATTGAAATGGTTGCAAATAACCAATTCATGTACACTTCTGAAAGGAATCCCGTGAACAACGGGACGAATCAGAAGAAAGGAGTTCTTGAGATTGATACTCTGAATGCCATACTGGCTCAGAATAAAATATTGACTCAGCAAGTCAATATGATCTCTCAAAGTCTGCCTGGAATGCAAGCTACACCAGGCAGTACTAAGGATGCTTCATCTAAAGAAGAAGCTTATGATCCTGAGAACCCTTCAATGGAAGAGGTGAATTATATGGGAGAACCCTATGGAAACACCTATAATCCTTCATGGAGAAATCATCCAAATCTCTCATGGAAGGATCAAAAGAGACCTCAACAAGGTTTCAACAATAATAATGGTGGAAGAAACAGGTTTAGCAATGGCAAGCCTTTTCTATCATCTTCTCAGCAACAGACAGAGAATTCTAAGCAGAGCCACTCTGACTTAACAACCATGGTCTCTGATCTAATCAAAGCCACTCAAAGTTTCATGACTAAAACAAGGTCCTCCATTAGGAATTTGGAGGCACAAGTGGGACAGCTGAGCAAGAAAATTACTGAACTCCCTCCTAGTACTCTTCCAAGCAATACAGAAGAGAATCCAAAAGAAGAATGCAAGGCCATTAACATGACCCACATGACCGAACTTGGAGAGGAGGAAGAGGCAGTAATCGCCACATGAGCTCTGATGAGTATTCTTCCTCTGAAGAGGACGAAAATGTCACTGAAGAGCAAGTTGCTAAGTACCTTGGAGCAATCATGAAGTTAAATGATAAGTTATTTGGTAATGAGACTTGGGAGGATGAACCCCCTTTGCTCACCAAAGAACTGGATGACTTGACTAGGCAGAGATTACCTCAAAAGAGACAGGATCCTGGGAAGTTTTCAATACCTTGTACCATAGGCACCATGACCTTTAAGAAGGCTCTGTGTGACTTGGGTCAAGTATAAACCTCATGCCTCTCTCTATAATGGAGAAGCTAGGGATCTTTGAAGCACAAGCTGCAAGAATCTCACTAGAGATGGCAGACAATTCAAGAAAACAAGCTTATGGACTTGTAGAGGATGTTCTGGTAAAGATTGAAGACCATTACATCCCTGCTGATTTCATAGTCCTAGAGACTGGGAAGTGCATGGATGAATCCATCATCCTTGACAGACCCTTCCTAGCCACAGCAAAGGTTGTGATTGATGTTGACAGAGGAGAATTGATCATTCAAGTGAATGAAGAATCCTTTGTGTTTAAGGCTCAAGGATATCTCTCTGTTACCATGGAGAGGAAGCATGAAGAGCTTCTCTCAAAACAGAGTAAAACAGAGCCCCCACAATCAAACTCTAAGTTTGGTGTTGGGAGGCCACAACCAAATTCTAAGTTTGGTGTTGAACCCCCACATTCAAACTCTAAGTTTGGTGTTGGGAGGTTCCAACATTGCTCTGAGTATCTGTGAGGCTCCATGAGAGCCTACTGTCAAGCTACTGACATTAAAGAAGCGCTTGTTAGGAGGCAACCCAATGTTATATTTATCTAATTTCCTTTATTATTTTCTGTTTTCTATAGGTTGATGATCATGGAAAGTCACAAAATCAATTGAAAAAGTAAAAACAGAATGAAAAACAGAAAGAAAAATAGCACACCCTGGAGGAAAACCTTGCTAGCATTTAAACGCCAGTAAGGGCAGCAAATGGGCGTTTAACGCCCAGTCTGGCACCATTCTGGGCGTTTAACGCCAGAAAGGGGCACCAGACTGGCGTTAAATGCCAGGAAAGGGCAAGAAGCTGGCGTTAAACGCCAGAAATGGGCACCAGCCCGGCGTTTAACGCTAGAATTGGCATAAAGAGCATTTTGCTCGCCACTTGGTGCAGGGATGAATTTTCCTTGACACCTCAGGATCTGTGGACCCCACAGGATCCCCACCTACCCCACCACTCTCTCTCTTCTTCACCCATTCACCAATCACCTCAACACCTCTTCCCCAAAAACCCCTCACCTATCAAATCCTACCATTCTCTTCACCACTGATGAGCGGATAATTTGTACGCTTTTTGGCATTACTTTTAGTATATTTTTAGTATGTTTTAGTTAGTTTTCATTATATTTTTATTAGTTTTTAGTTAAAATTCACTTTTCTGGACTTTACTATGAGTTTGTGTATTTTTCTGTGATTTCAGATATTTTCTGGCTGAAATTGAGGGTCCTGAGCAAAAATCTGATTCAGAGGCTGAAAAGGACTGCAGATGCTGTTGGATTCTGACCTCCCTGCACTCGAAGTGGATTTTCGGGAGTTATAGAAGCCCAATTGGTGCGCTCTCAACGGCGTTGGAAAGTAGACATCCTGGGCTTTCCAGCAATGTACAATAGTCCATACTTTGCCCGAGATTTGATGGCCCAAACCGGCATTGCAAATCAGCTTCAGAATTTCCAGCGTTTAAAAATTGGAGTTAAACGCCCAAACTGGCACAAAAGCTGGCGTTTAAATCCAAAAAGAGTCTCTACACGAAAATGCTTCAATGCTCAGCCCAAGCACACACCAAGTGGGCCCGGAAGTGGATTTTTCTGTCATTTACTCATTTCTGTAAACCCTAGGTTACTAGTTCACTATTAATAGGATCTTTTGACATTGTATCTGTACCTCATGACACATTACACGTTTCTCATTGTATTTTCTACGGCATGAGTCTCTAAACCCCATGGTTGGGGGTGAGGAGCTCTGCTGTGTCTTGATGGATTAATGCAATTACTACTGTTTTTCATTCAATCATGCTTGCTTCCATTCTAAGATATCACTTGTTCCTAAACCTGATGAATGTGATGATCCGTGACACTCATAATCATTCTCAACTATGAACGTGTTCCTGACAACCACCTCCATTCTACCTTAGATTGAGTAGATATCTCTTGGATTCCTTAATCAGAATCTTCGTGGTATAAGCTAGAATTGATGGCGGCATTCAAGAGAATCCGGAAGGTCTAAACCTTGTCTGTGGTATTCTGAGTAGGATTCAAGGATTGAATGACTGTGATGAGCTTCAAACTCCTGAGGGCTGGGCGTTAGTGACAGACGCAAAAGAATCACTGGATTCTATTCCAACAGGATTGAGAACCGACAGATGATTAGTCGTGCTGTGATAGAGCGCGTTGAACATTTTCACTGAGAGGATGGGAGGTAGCCATTGACAACGGTGAAACCCTACATACAGCTTGCCATGGAAGGAGCCTTGCGTGCTTGAAGAAGAAGACAGTAGGAAAGCAGAGGTTCAGAAGATAGAGCATCTCCAAAACCTCAACCTATTCTCCATTACTGCAAATCAAGTACTTATTTCATGTTCTTTTGCTTTTCACAATCAATCCTGATAATTTCTGATATCCTGACTAAGAGTTACAAGATAACCATAGCTTGCTTCAAGCCAACAATCTCCGTGGGATCGACCCTTACTCACGTAAGGTATTACTTGGACGACCCAGTGCACTTGCTGGTTAGTTGTGCGGGATTGCAAGGTGTGATTGCAATTTCGTGCACCAAGTTTTTGGCACCGTTGCTGGGGATTGTTCGAGTTTGGACAACTGACAGTCTATCTTGTTGCTTAGATTAGGACTGTTTTATTTTTGTTGGTTTAGAGTCTTTTATTTGAGTGTAGTTTCATATTTTAAGTTTGGTGTCAATTGCATGCTTCTGTTTTTCTTTTAATTTTTGAATTTGCATGTCCTTAGTCCCTTTTTGATCTTTAAAAATTCTAAGTTTGGTGTCTTCTTTGTGTTTTTCTTTAGGTTTTCGAAAATTCATGTTTGATTTTCTGAAAAATTTTAAGTTTGGTGTCTCTTTGTTGTTTTTATCTTTCCTCTTTTCAAAAAATATATATACATATATCTTGATTACTATTCACATCAATTCCCTTTTCTCCATCATGGACATAAGTGGGAATGAACAGTCCAAAAGGACTCTGGGGTCATATGCTAACCCCATTACAGCTGCATATGGGAGTAGCATCTGTATACCTCCCATTAAAGCAAGTAGCTTTGAGCTAAACCCTCAACTCATTATCATGGTGCAGCAAAATTGCCAGTATTCCGGTCTTCCACAGGAAGAACCTACTGAGTTTCTGGCACAATTCTTACAACTTGCTGACACAGTACGTGATAAAGAGGTGGATCAGGATGTCTACAGATTACTACTGTTTCCATTTGCTGTAAAAGATCAAGCTAAGAGGTGGTTAAATAACCAACCTACAGCAAGCATAAAGACATAGAAACAGTTATCAGACAAATTTCTGAATCAATTTTACCCTCCAAAAAGGATGACACAGCTAAGGCTGGACATCCAAGGCTTTAAACAAGAGGATAATGAATCCCTTTATAATGCCTGGGAGAGGTATAGAGGTATGCTAAGAAAATGCCCCTCTGAAATGTTTTCAGAGTGGGTACAGTTAGACATCTTCTACTATGGGCTTACAGAAAAAGCTCAGATGTCTCTAGACTACTCAGCTGGTGGATCTATACATATGAGAAAGACGATTGAGGAGGCTCAAGAGCTTATAGATACTGTTGCTAGAAATCAACATTTGTACTCTAGCAATGAGTCCTCTACACAAAAAGAAGTTATGGCATTAGCCACTGATCCTAATCCTCAAGAACAGATGGTTGAGCTTAATCAACAATTACACCTGATGACAAAACAGTTGGCAGAATTTAAAGAGATGCTCCAAGAGACTAAAATTGCTAACAAGAACATAGAATCACAGTTGAATCAGGCAAAACAGTAGCTATCTAAACAGATAACAGAAGAATGCCAAGCAGTTCAACTGAGGAGTGGGAAGACATTGAATAACACTGCTCAAAGTAGCAAAAAGTCAATAAAGGAACAATTGACAGAGGATAGCCAAACCACTATCCAAAATCCCTCTGAGGACAGTAAGAGCCCAGAGAGGAATACTATTGGCGTTCAAACGCCAGAAAAGGGGGGAAAGCTGGCGTTAAACGCCCATTCCCTGCCCAGTTCTGGCGTTCAAACGCCAGAAAAGGGGGAAAAGATGGCGTTAAACGCCCTTTTTCCACCCAACCCTGGCGTTCAAACGCCAGAGGGGAACCAGACACCTGCGAGTGCTGATAGTAACCCCTCTAAAGAGGCTTCTCCAACCACTTCTGTAAGGAATAAACCTGCAGCAACCAAGGTTGAAGAATATAAAGCCAAGATGCCTTATCCTCAGAAACTCCGCCAAGCGGAACAGGATAAGCAATTTGCCCGCTTTGCAGACTATCTAAGGACTCTTGAAATAAAGATTTCGTTTGCAGAGGCACTTGGGCAAATACCTTCTTATGCTAAATTCATGAAGGAAATCTTAAGCCATAAGAAGGATTGGAGAGAAACTGAAAAAGTATTTCTCACTGAAGAATGCAGTGCAGTCATTCTGAAAAGCTTACCAGAAAAGCTTCAAGATCTAGGAAGCTTTATGATACCATGCACATTAGAAGGTGCTTGCACCAAGACAGCCCTGTGTGACCTTGGAGCAAGCATCAATCTAATACCTGCGTCCACTATCAGAAAGCTTGGGTTGACTGAAGAAGTCAAACCAACCTGGATATGCCTCCAACTTGCTGATGGCTCCATTAAATATCCATCAGGCATAATTGAGGACATGATTGTCAAGGTTGGGCCATTTTCCTTTCCAATTGACTTTGTAGTGCTGGAGATGGAGGAGCACAAGAGTGCAACTCTCATTCTGGGAAGACCTTTCCTAGCAACTGGACGAACTCTCATTGATGTACAAAAAGGGGAAGTAACCCTGAGAGTCAATGAGGATGAGTTCAAGTTAAATGCTGTAAAAGCTATGCAGCATCCAGACACATCAAATGACTGCATGGGCGCTGACATTATTGACTCTTTGGTGGAAGAGATCAATATGACTGAAAGTCTAGAATCAGAGCTTGAGGACATCTTCAAGGATGCTCAGCCTGATCAGGAAGAACCAGAGGAAACAAAAGAATTTTTGAAAATTCCTCAGGAGGGGGATAAGCCTCCCAAACCTGAACTCAAACCACTACCACCATCCCTGAAGTATGCATTTCTAGGAGAGGGTGACACTTTTCCAGTAATTATAAGCTCTGCTTTAAATCTACAGGAAGAGGAAGCACTAATTCAAGTGCTAAGAACACACAAGACAGCTCTTGGGTGGTCCATAAGTGATCTTAAGGGTATTAGCCCAGCAAGATGCATGCACAAGATCCTATTGGAGGATAATACCAAACCAGTGGTTCAACCACAAAGGAGGCTAAATCCAGCCATGAAGGAGGTGGTGCAGAAAGAGGTCACTAAATTACTAGAGGCTGGGATTATTTATCCTATTTCTGATAGCCCCTGGGTGAGCCCTGTCCAAGTTGTCCCCAAGAAGGGAGGCATGACAGTAGTTCATAATGAAAAAAATGAACTGGTTCCTACAAGAACAGTCACAGGGTGGCGTATGTGTATTGACTACAGAAGGCTCAATACAGCCACCAGAAATGATCATTTTCCTTTACCATTCATAGACCAAATGCTAGAAATACTAGCTGGTCATGATTATTACTGCTTTTTGGATGGCTATTCAGGCTACAACCAAATTACAGTAGATCCTCAGGACCAAGAGAAAACAGCATTTACTTGCCCTTCTGGCGTGTTTGCCTACAGGAGGATGCCTTTTGGTCTGTGTAATGCTCCTGCAACCTTTCAGAGATGCATGCTATCCATCTTCTCTGATATGGTGGAGAAATTCCTAGAAGTCTTCATGGATGACTTCTCAGTATATGGAGACTCATTCAGCTCCTGTCTTAACCACCTAGCACTTGTCCTGAAAAGGTGCTAAGAGACTAACCTGGTTTTAAACTGGGAGAAATGTCACTTTATGGTGACTGAAGAAATTGTCCTTGGGCACAAAATTTCAAGCAGGGGAATAGAGGTGGATAAGGCAAAGGTAGAGGTAATTGAAAAATTACCACCACCTGCCAATGTTAAGGCAATCAGAAGCTTTCTGGGGCATGCAGGATTCTACAGAAGGTTTATAAAGGATTTTTCGAAAATTGCAAAACCTCTGAGCAACCTGCTGGCTGCTGACACACCATTTGTGTTTGACACACAATGTTTGCAGGCATTTGAGACCCTGAAAGCCAAGCTGGTCACAGCACCAGTCATCTCTGCACCAGACTGGACATTACCATTCGAATTAATGTGTAATGCCAGTGACCATGCCATTGGTGCAGTGTTGGGACAGAGGCATAACAAGCTTCTGCACGTCATTTATTATGCCAGCCGTGTTCTAAATGACGCACAGAAGAATTACACAACCACAGAAAAAGAGTTACTTGCAGTGGTCTATGCCATTGACAAATTTAAATCCTATTTAGTAGGATCAAAGGTGATTGTGTACACTGACCATGCTGCTCTTAAGTACTTACTCACAAAGCAGGATTCAAAACCCAGGCTCATAAGATGGGTGTTGCTTCTGCAAGAGTTTGATATAGAAATAAGAGACAGAAAAGGGACAGAGAACCAAGTAGCTGATCATCTGTCCCGAATAGAACCAGTAGCTGGGGCATCCCTCCCTTCTACCGAGATCTCTGAGACCTTCCCAGATGAGCAACTCTTTGCCATTCAGGAAGCTCCATGGTTTGCAGATATTACAAATTATAAAGCTGTGAGGTTCATACCCCAGGAGTACAGCAAAGTGCAAAGAAAGAAATTAATTTCAGATGCCAAGTACTACCTATGGGATGAACCATATCTCTTTAAGAGATGTGCAGACGGAATAATCCGCAGATGTGTACCCAGAGAGGAAGCACAAAGAATCCTGTGGCATTGCCATGGATCACAATATGGAGGACACTTTGGAGGTGAGCGAACAGCAACCAAGGTCCTCCAATGCGGATTCTACTGGCCTACTCTCTATAGAGATGCCCGAGAGTTTGTGCGTAACTGTGACAGTTGCCAAAGAGCTGGTAACTTGCCTCATGGTTACGCCATGCCTCAGCAAGGGATCTTAGAGATTGAATTGTTTGATGTATGGGGAATTGACTTCATGGGTCCCTTCCCACCATCATACTCAAACACTTATATTCTAGTGGCAGTAGACTATGTATCTAAATGGGTGGAAGCAATTGCCACACCCAATAATGATACCAAGACCGTGCTAAAATTCCTCCAGAAACACATCTTCAGCAGGTTTGGTGTTCCCAGAGTACTGATTAGCGATGGAGGCACCCATTTCTGCAATAAACAACTGTACTCTGCTATGGTTAGATATAGAATTAGCCACAAAGTAGCAACTCCGTATCACCCACAGACAAATGGGCAAGTTGAGGTCTCTAACAGAGAGCTCAAAAGAATCCTGGAACGGACTGTCATTGCCCGTAGAAAGGATTGGGCAAAGAGCTTGGATGATGCTCTATGGGCATACAGAACAGCATACAAGACTCCTATAGGAACCTCTCCATACCAACTGGTGTATGGGAAGGCCTGTCATCTGCCCGTGGAATTGGAACATAAAGCCTACTGGGCAACCAGATTCCTAAACATGGATGCTAAGTTAGCTGGTGAAAAAAGATTGCTCCAGCTAAATAAGCTAGAGGAGTTCAGACTCAATGCCTTTGAAAATGTAAAAATTTATAAGGAAAAGGCAAAGAAGTGGCATGACAAGAAGTTGTCATCCAGAGTCTTTGAGCCAGGACAAAAAGTCCTGCTCTTCAACTCTAGGCTCAGATTGTTCCCAGGAAAACTTAAATCCCGCTGGAGGGGTCCGTATGTGATTACAAGAGTATCACCATATGGATATGTTGAGCTTCAGGATACTGATTCTGACAAGAAGTTCATTGTTAATGGACAGAGGATCAAGCATTATCTTGAAAGCAATTTTGAGCAGGAATGCTCAAAACTAAGGCTTGAGTGATTCTCAGTGAAGGTCCAGCTAAAGACAATAAAGAAGCGCTTGCTGGGAGGCAACCTAGTGATTAGCAGGGTATCTGTTCTGTTTAATCAAGGTTTAATACATATTCTTAAAGGGCAATTATCAAAATTGAAGGAATTCACAGAGTTACAGAAGGATTCAGTGCAAAAAGCAGAGAAAAAGAGCTTGCTGGCAAACAAACGCCAGTAAGGGGTACTTTGAACGTTAAACACCAGAATGGGCACCATTCTGGGCGTTTAACGCCAGTAAATGTGCCATTTTGGGCGTTAAACGCCCAGAATGGGCACCATTCTGGGCGTTTAACGCCAGGTGTGCAGCATCCTGGGCGTTTAGCAAAACGCCCAGTGATAGAGGGATTTCTGGCGTTTAACGCCAGCCAAGATACCTGGCTGGTGGTGCACGAAATTGTGATCACTACTTTTCACAACTCAAATAATCCCTAGTAATGGCCCCAAAAACTTGGTGCTCAATACCATGGCATAAACACAACTTCGCACAACTAACCAGCAAGTGCACTAGGTCGTCCAAGTAATAAACCTTATGCGAGTAAGGGTCGATCCCACGGAGATTGTTGCTATGAAGCAAGCTATGGTCACCTTGTAAATCTCAGTCAGGCAGACTGGTGCACGAAATTGTGATCACTACAACTTCGCACAACTAACCAGCAAGTGCACTGGGTCGTCCAAGTAATAAACCTTACGCGAGTAAGGGTCGATCCCACGGAGATTGGTGGTATGAAGCAAGCTATGGTCACCTTGTAAATCTCAGTCAGGCAGACTCAAATGGGTATAGGGGTAAACGAATAAAGCAATAAGATAAAGATAGAGATACTTATGCATATCATTGGTGAGAGCTTCAGATAAGCGTATGAAGATGCCTTCCTTTCCGTCTCTCTGCTTTCTTACTGTCTTCATCCAATCCTTCTCATTCCTTTCCATGGCAAGCTCGTGTAGGGTTTCACCGTTGTCAGTGGCTACCTCCCATCCTCTCATTGGAAATACGTCCCTGATGCTCTGTCACAGCATAGGCTATCCATCTGTCGGTTCTCAATCAGGCCGGAATAGAATCCAGTGATTCTTTTGCGTCTGTCACTAACGCCCCGCCCTCAGGAGTTTGAAGCACGTCACAGTCATTCAATCATTGAATCCTACTCAGAATACCACAGACAAGGTTAGACCTTCCGAATTCTCTTGAATGCCGCCATCAGTTCTTGCCTATACCACGAAGACTCCGATTAAAGAATCCAAGAGATATTCACTAAGCCTCATATGCTTGTAGAACAAGAATGGTTGTCAGTCACCTTATTCATAGGTGAGAATGATGATGAGTGTCACGGATCATCACATTCATCAAGTTGAAGAACAAGTGATATCTTGGACAAAGAACAAGCGGAATTGAATAGAAGAACAATAGTAATTGCATTAATACTCGAGGTACAGCAGAGCTCCACACCTTAATCTATGGTGTGTAGAAACTCCACCGTTGAAAATACATAAGAACAAGGTCTAGGCATGGCCGTGAGGCCAGCCTCCCAAATGATCTAAGATAGCATAAAATTAGAAGATAGCTACCAAGATGTTCAAATACAATAGTAAAAGGTCCTACTTATAGAAAACTAGTAGCCTAGGGTGTACAGAGATGAGTAAATGACATAAAAAATCCACTTCCGGGCCCACTTGGTGTGTGCTTGGGCTGAGCAATGAAGCATTTTCGTGTAGAGACTCCTCTTGGAGTTAAACGCCAGCTTTTATGCCAGTTTGGGCGTTTAACTCCCATTTAGGTGCCAGTTCCGGCGTTTAACGCTGGAATTTCTTGAGGTGACTTTGAACGCCGGTTTGGGCCATCAAATCTTGGGCAAAGTATGGACTATCATATATTGCTGGAAAGCCCAGGATGTCTACTTTCCAACGCAGTTGAGAGCGCGCCAATTGGGCTTCTGTAGCTCCAGAAAATCCACTTCGAGTGCAGGGAGGTCAGAATCCAACAGCATCTGCAGTCCTTTTCAGTCTCTGAATCAGTTTTTTGCTCAGATCCCTCAATTTCAGCCAGAAAATACCTGAAATCACAGAAAAACACACAAACTCATAGTAAAGTCCAGAAAAGTGAATTTTAACTAAAAACTAATAAAAATATAATAAGAACTAACTAGATCATACTAAAAACATACTAAAAACAATGCCAAAAAGCGTATAAATTATCCGCTCATCACAGACTCAAATGGGTATAGTGATAAACGAATAAAACATAAAGATAAAGATAGAGGTACTTATGTATATCATTGGTGAGAGCTTCAGACAAGCGTATGAAGATGCCTTCCCTTCCGTCTCTCTGCTTTCCTATTGTCTTCATCCAATCCTTCTTACTCCTTTCCATGGCAAGCTAATGTAGGGTTTCACCGTTGTCAGTGGCTACCTCCCATCCTCTCAGTGAAAACGTTCCCATGCTCTGTCACAGCATATGGCTAATCAGCTGTCGATTCTCGGTCAGGCCGGAATAAAATCCATCGATCCTTTTGCATCTGTCACTAACGCCCCGCCTGCTAGGAGTTTGAAGCACGTCACAGTCATTCAATCATTGAATCCTACTCAGAATACCACAGACAAGGTTAGACCTTCCGGATTCTCTTGAATGCCGCCATCAGTTCTCGCCTATACCACGAAGACTCTGATCTCACGGAATGGCTGGCTCGTTTGTCAGGCGAGCACTCGGTTGTCAGGCGATCAACCATGCATCGTGTTATCAGGAATCCAAGAGATATTCACTAAGCCTCGTATGCTTGTAGAACAAGAGTGGTTGTCAGTCACCTTGTTCATGAGTGAGAATGATGATGAGTGTCACGGATCATCACATTCATCAAGTTGAAGAACAAGTGATATCTTGGAACAAGAACAAGCGGAATTGAATAGAAGAACAATAGTAATTGCATTAATACTCGAGGTACAGCAGAGCTCCACACCTTAATCTATGGTGTGTAGAAACTCCACCGTTGAAAATACATAAGAACAAGGTCTAGGCATGGCCGAATGGCCAGCCTCCTAAATGATCTAAGATAGCATGAAACTCAAAGATAGCTACCCAGATGTCAAATACAATAGTAAAAGGTCCTACTTATAGAAAACTAGTAGCCTAAGGTGTACAAAAGATGAGTAAATGACATAAAAATCCACTTCCGGGCCCACTTGGTGTGTGCTTGGGCTGAGCAATGAAGCATTTTCGTGTAGAGACTCTTCTTGGAGTTAAACGCCAGCTTTGGTGCCAGTTTGGGCGTTTAACTCCCATTTAGGTGCCAGTTCCGGCGTTTAACGCTGGAATTTCTTGAGGTGACTTTGAACGCCGGTTTGGGCCATCAAATCTTGGGCAAAGTATGGACTATCATATATTGCTGGAAAGCCCAGGATGTCCACTTTCCAACGCCGTTGAGAGCGCGCCAATTGGGCCTCTGTAGCTCCAGAAAATCCACTTCGAGTGCAGGGAGGTCAGAATCCAACAGCATCTGCAGTCCTTTTGAGTCTCTGGATCAGATTTTTGCTTAGATCCCTCAATTTCAGCCAGAAAATACCTGAAATCACAGAAAAACACACAAACTCATAGTGAAGTCCAGAAAAGTGAATTTTAACTAAAAACTAATAAAAATATACTAAAAACTAACTAGATCATACTAAAAACATGCTAAAAACAATGCCAAAAAGCGTACAAATTATCCGCTCATCACAACACCAAACTTAAATTGTTGCTTGTCCTCAAGCAACTGAAGATCAAATAGGATAAAAAGAAGAGAATATGCAATGAACTCCAAAAACATCTATGAAGATCTGTATTAATTAGATGAGCGGGGCTTTTAGCTTTTTGCCTCTGAATAGTTTTGGCATCTCACTTTATCCTTTGGAATTCAGAATGATTGGCTTCTTTAGGAACTCAGAATTCAGATAGTGTTATTGATTCTCCTAGTTAAGTATGATGATTCTTGAATACAGCTACTTATTGAGTCTTGGCCGTGGCCCAAAGCACTCTGTCTTCCAGTATTACCACCGGATACATACATGCCACAGACACATAATTGGGTGAACCTTTTCAGATTGTGACTCAGCTTTGCTAAAGTCCCCAATTAGAGGTGTCCAGGGTTCTTAAGCACACTCTTATTGCCTTGGATCACAACTTTATTTCTTTCTTTTTCTTTCTTTTCTCTTTTTCGTTTTTTTTTTTCGCTTGCTTCCTCTCTTTTTTTTTTCACTGCTTTTTCTTGCTTCAAGAATCATTTTAGATTTTTCAGATCCTCAGTAACATGTCTCCTTTTTCATCATTCTTTCAAGAGCCAACATTCATGAACCACAAATTCAAAAGACATAGCACTGTTCAAGCATACATTCAGAGAACAAAAGTGTTGCCACCACATCAAAATAATTAGACTGTTAAAAATTCAAAATTCATGCAATTCTTTCTTTTTCAATTAAGAACATTGTTTATTTAAGAAAGGTGATGGATTCATAGGACATTCATAACTTTAAGGCATAGACACTAAGACACTAATGATCATAAGACACAAACATAGATAAACATAAGCACTAAAATTCGAAAAAAAAACAAGAAAATAAAGAACAAGGAGATTAAAGAACGGGTCCACCTAGTGATGGCGGCTTGTTCTCCTCTTGAAGGTCTTATGGAGTGCTGAGCTCTTCAATGTCTCTTCCTTGTCTTTGTTGCTCCTCTCATGATTCTTGATCTTCTCTAATTTCATGGGGAGAATGGAGTGTTCTTGGTGTTCCACCCTTAGTTGTCCATGTTGGAACTCAATTCTCCTAGGGAGGTGTTAATTTGCTCCCAATAGCCTTGTGGAGGAAAGTGCATCCCTTGAGGTATCTCAGGGATCTCCTGATGAGAGGGGGTCTCTTGTTTGCTCCATCCTTTTCTTGGTGATGGGCTTGTCCTCATCATGGGGGGTCTCCTTCTATGTCAACTCCAACTGATAACAGAGGTGACAAATGAGATGAGGAAGGCTAGCCTTGCCAAGGTGGAAGACTTGTCCGCCACTTTATAGAGTTCTTGGGCTATAACCTCATGAACTTCCACTTCTTCTCCAATCATGATGCTATGAATCATGATGGCCCGGTCTAGAGTAACTTCGGACCGGTTGCTAGTGGGAATGATTGAGCGTTGGATAAACTCCAACCATCCTCTAGCCACGGGCTTGAGGTCATGCCTTCTCAATTGAACCGGCTTGCCTCTTGAATCTCTCTTCCATTGTGCACCCTCTTCACATATGACTGTGAGGACTTGGTCCAACCTTTGATCAAAGTTGACCCTTCTAGTTGGATGGGGTTGGTAAGCACTTCCCAACCTCTTCTTCGGATCTCATGGCGGATCTCCGGATATTCACCCTTTTTGAGTGAAAAGGGGACCTCGGGGATCACCTTCTTCAAGGCCACAACTTCATAGAAGTGGTCTTGATGCACCCTTGAGATGAATCTATCCATCTCCCATGACTCGGAGGTGGAAGCTTTTGCCTTCCCTTTCCTCTTTCTAGAGGTTTTTCCGGCCTTGGATGCCATAAATGGTTATGGAAAAACGAAAAAGCAACGCTTTACCACACCAAACTTAAAA